>NC_041228.1:79855580-79983892 GCF_002837175.3 Physeter macrocephalus
TTCTTTGGAGAAATGTCTATTTAGGTATTCTGCCCATTTTATGGATTGGGTTGTTTCTTTTTTTTGATACTGAGCAGGATGAGCTGCTTGTAAAATTTGGAGATTAATCATTTGTCAGTTGCTTCATTAGCAAATAGTTTCTCCCATTCTGAGGGTTGTCTTTTCCTCTTGTTTATGGTTTCCTTTGCTGTGCAAAAGCTTTTAAGTTTCATTAGGTCCAATTTGTTTATTTCTGTTTTTATTTCCATTTCTCTAGGAGGTGGGTCAAAAAGGATCTTGAGTGATTTATGTCATACAGTGTTCTGCCTATGTTTTCCTCTAAGAGTTTGATAGTGTCTGGCCTTACATTTAGGTCTTTAATCCATTTTGAGTTTAGTTTATTTATTTTTAAAATTCTGATTTATATCATTCTGTTATTTATTAAACTGTTAATTGTTAGAGCAGTTCATACCCACTTGCAGTTTTTATAAAACAATATAATTTATTTTAATTTCTTTGCCCTCAGTCTGTTTACTTATCTTCTTTATATCTGTTCTCCTTCCTGCTGCAGAAATATTATAATATAATAATGAAAATATAATATAATATAGAAGAAAAGCATGACTAAACATGACCTTTTCATAAAACATTTTTTATTTGAAGGCAAAATTTTCTACAATAATTAATGTATGAATCTATAGATTTCTTTTCTCTTTTTTCTTCCTCTTCCCAACGCTCCAGATTCTTTCAGTAAACCACTTATTTAATATAAAACATTTTTTCATGTCTGCCCTGCTCAATGTGCTCAAAATAATGAATGATCAACAGTCTCTCTCACTGAAGTTACTGAGTTATGAGCAGGAAAAGCTATAGCCCTAAAATGAGAAAAGTTAAGTTAATTAAACAAGGGAGCCATCAGACTGAGGTGGCTTTAGTGCCTTAGCAGCCTACATAAGCAAACCAAAACCTCAGCCTGAAATGCGTCAAGGTTAAGAAATCAAAACCTAAGGATAACCAATCAGAAACAGCCACAGGCTTTTCCAAACACGGCAACGGCTTATACAGCTGATCTCATAATTTCCTCACTCCACTTCTGCTGCTTCTTTCCCAGACCCTATGGGTGGAGGGCTCCTAACCACTTCAGGTTTGGTGCTGCCCGAACGGAATCAATTTTTTGATCCTATAAATTCTTAAAATATGTAATATGTCTCAGTTCATCTTTTAACAGTAGCAAATAGAATATCCCTCCGTGAAGTTGTCAAGTTACTTCCTAATGTGACTAGTCAGCGCACACCACAATCATCTGCTCCTTGTCCTCCAATCTCATGGAAATAATTCTAAGTACACTGGCATGGACACACACATGCGCACCCAGACACACACACACACACACACACACACACACACACACACACACGCAGTATTACAGGTTTCATGCTGGACAAGGCCCATCCTAGATCTGAACAAGGACATGACCTTGTATTACACAGAAACATTCTTACAATTTGATGTTTGTCTGCAGTCATTTAAATGACACTCTGGGCTGCTAAAGATCAATGAGAAAACAGAATTCTGAAGAAAATTGTAAACAATGTTAACACACTATGAGGGAGTTAACATTTTACTAAATATCTGTAAATACTCTTTAAAAATGATTAGACCATTTCCCTGATATAGATGGGATCTGACCCTGTTCTGAAATAAAGTTTTTATGGAATTTAGATTTTTCAAGAATATGATTAAAAAATACCTGATCCAGATTCAATGTATTCTGGACGCACAAGTGTGATTCTGAAGGTTAATCTAGCAGCATGACAAATCTCGGAGGACGTGGGTCACCAGGGTGCTGTGGCGACTTTCCCCTACCTTCTGGCCCTGGTGAATGTGTTGGGTGGCCATGACATTATTCATCAGACCATAGGAGACCAGGGTATTGCACTGTCACCATCCATCACTCTAAACGCTTTTTCATTTTTTTCAAATAACTAAGTTTATTGTTCCTCAGTATCTCGCTACCACTACTAAATTTTGTCCATCCTCCAGCTTCCAATGTCACCCCTTGTTACTTTTATTCTTTTAAATGCGGTAGAGTGAGAAAAGAGAGGGACTGCTTGGATTCAAAATCGCAGCGGCATGCATTTACAAAGGCAGAAACGCTCAGCCCACAAAAGCATCTTAGATTCCGCACACACACAACGGCTCCGAGGATAAGTAGCTGCGGTAAGCAGAGATAAGACAGGCTCCCCAGAAAGCTGCTGAGGAGATCACAGCCATGATCCTGGTGGAGGGAACTGTCTTTATTACCATCACAGATGACCGTCCGGATTAGAAACCCTGCACGAGTCTGAACCTTCCAGGAGCGGCTCCTCTTGCTTGACCAGGGGGGTTGGCAATGTCCAGGCTAGGTGATGGCTTTACAGTGTGTGTTTTCTGAAGACCCTGAAAATGACTTTACCTTCTGACTACTCTGAAATCTGTTGGTCTAAACTCCAAGATTATTAGAGCTGAAAACATTTTCAAAGTTATGCAATGAAAGAAATCCCCCCACCAATAAACAGTTGTGTTATTTCTCACACTTTGCTGTTTGTTGTCGGGTTCCTTGAACAGTTGCTGTGTCTGCAGCTGTCTGTAATCCTGGGGGCACCTCTAGGGTCTCTCAGAACACTTCCTATATCAGACTTCTGCACTGTAATGAATTCTCTTTATCTTTCTTACTTATGTGGTTTTAAGTGGTTTAAATTAATTGATGCCTTCTTATCTAATGGGCTCACAGAGAGAGGTCCAGAGTGAATAACTCAAACAAATAGGATCAGAAACAGCATTGAGAACTTTAGATGAGACACCAGCCCTGGCCAACACCTAGGATGACACCTCGAGAACACCCTGCAGAGGGCCCAGAAGGCTGCGCTCCGATTCCTGACCCACAGACACTTGGGGACAATAAATACAAGTTATTGTAAGATGTTAAGCTTGTGCTAATTTAATACACAGCAATAGGTAACTAAAACAAAGTCCAAAAATAAAATTATAGACAAATTTTGCTGCCATGACAGCAGACAAAACTTTCTGTTAATAAGAGGGTTATATAAATTAATAAAGAAACTCAAATCAAAGATACACATACACTTACATTTCTTTGTCTTTGCATGCTGAATCCAATTTTTTCTAAAATCTAAACTAAAATGTATCCACTTTGGTACACCATCTTTCATATCTTGAAGAACTTATCAAATTGGAATCTGATGCACATTTTATAAATAAATAATATTTTAAAGTCAAAAGCATCAAGTTTTTCACCATTGAAAAAAAATAACATTTTCTTTTAATCACATAAATAATAGTCACAATACAGCTTTTGGTTCATCACTTCAATTCATGCAACAAACTTAACATTAAAAGCTATGCAATGAAACATCTTAAGGGCAAGAGTAAAAGTAGAACATAATGAGGTGATTCTCTAAAAATAGACTTTAATTAAATATATTGTCAAAATTTAAAACAACAAGTTGGTCACTGGTACCCTTTCTTTGCTGAGAGATTCTAACAAATTTTGGCTCATGGAGTGAAATATGTTTCCACCTCAACATAAACTATAGGTATGTCTTCTAACTCCTTGATGTACAGTGGATACTTGTAACCATTCGTAATTAGGGCAGTGGCTGGAAATGAAGTTTCTAGTGGTTTTTCTAAAGTAACATACTTTGTTATGCTTTATAATTCTCTTAAGCCATTTCTAGATTTAATTAAATGTAGAATGCATAAAATTTCATTTGAAAGCAAATCTTGTTCATTTGCAGGACTGGGGTCTGTTCACAATAATGTCATATAAGCTTTTCTTAGCCTTTCATTCGTGCCACCTTGTTCATCTTTAAATCATCAAATGAATATCAGGTGTAAAGCGATTAGTAGAGGGCCTCCATAAAAGATACTCATTAAATTGTAATAATTCATATATCTTGTTACCAAGGACAACACTAAACCCTTACCTTATGGATTCAACTCCTAGAGTATTGTGATGTACTTTATAAAGAGGATAACTACCCCTTCTGAAAACAGCACTGAAATCAGAACAGCTATTTTAAATAAACTATACAGATGTATGTTTCTACCAAGGAATTTGTATCTTTATATTAATATAGGAAGATAGAGTACTCAAAGGCTTTAACAAGGTACCTAAAATAATGTAAACATCCTGGTTGTATCTGAGAAGAAATTAAGCTTTCAAATGACAAAAGGTGAATCTAAGCCACAGGAAAGTCTTCTAAGTAGAATCACATTTTAGTATTTTTTTCAATGTTAAAAATGAAGCTTTGCTTTAAAATTAATGGACAAATACTCCAATCATTGCTTACTTGACCTGTTTATAGGTATTTGAAATATCGTACAGATTTAGCTCTTTTGTTAATATGATAAATAAAGCAAATGAGCACACTGTAAGAGAAAGGCATGATTAACTTTGTATTTTTCAAATTTATTTGTATTCTCAAAAATAATCCTATGCCTATGCCTGCAGGCTTGCCACCTTAATCCTTAGGAAAAGTGTGATCAGAATGTCACAGTGGACTGGAGCTAAGCTCCTTATTGTACAGATGTCATAACTGAGGCCCAAAGAACAGAAGTCCATTTCCCAATCAGAGAACAGGAGAGCTGAGCCAGAGGTCCCCACCTCCCAGGCCAGTAGAATCTGAGGACAACAAACTGCTTCTGGTTTTGTTCTTTAAAAAAAAAAAAAAAAAAAAAAAACTAATCAGACACAAAAACCTTTCCTGCTATTTTCTGCTCCGCTCAGAGTGAGTGCCAGGCAGCCCGGCACTTTGGCCAGGACATCCATGGCCGGCCTGGGCCACCCGCTCTCAGCAATCCGCGCTGGGAGGTGAGTGGGTGCAGCGGGATGTGGAGACCCCGCCCTTCCCTGTCCTGTCATCGTATACGAATTTATTGAGGACAAACATTGAACAGTAATTGGTGTCACTGGTCTCATCTCCAGAATGGGTTCCCCTCATAGTTCTGTGTTAAACGCGTGGGGTTTTCAAAACAATTTGCAGTTAATTAACCGAAGACAGCAAAGTAAGTGATTTGCCAAACTCTTTCAAATTGCACTCTGGGGAATGAACTGAATAATGGCCCATTCACCTGGCGCATGGGAACAACCAGGGCCAAGAACTCGATGTTTCAAAATTAATAAAAATTTGCAAAGCGTTGCTCTCCCTTGTCTTACAATGTTGATTCTGATGAAACAAAATGAAAATAAATACAATTTTTAGAGCAGAATTTTGGTCTTCTTACCATCACCAAACAGCTACATTTAATGCAGGCAGTTTGACACCTCTCTGAGCCTTTTGTTTCTTGGAAAATCACAGCCTAATATTAAAAAAAAACAGCCTAATGTTTTTGACAAAAAGTCCCATAAACCTGCCAGCTTTAAAAAAGAATGAGTATTTACGACATACGGCAAGACAGATGAAAACAGAAAAATTCTGAACTGGTAAAATCTGGAAAAAGAGCAGTAAAAGAAAAAAATAACAAACTGCTTATCTAGAAAGTACTCTAACCCAGCATGGCTTGTGGGCAATGAGAGGCCGTTTGTAGTGTAATTGCACTATTCTGCCTCAGCCCAATTCACTCTCATTATCTTGTCACTCCACTTTTCTCCTACAGACAGCTCCGGCCACCTTGCTTCCTCTACTGCAGAAGTGAACAGGTGGCAGCCCCTCACCTGGCCTGGAATGCTGACTTGCTAACAGATATCGCCCCAAAGGACCAGCCTGATGATCTGTGACATGGGCAGGCTCTGCCGTCCGTGTCGCTAGGATGTGTTAACATGCTTGCACGTCTGCAAGAGGGTGCAGAAGATTTCTTGAAAGAATACACCTTCAAAATAAAGACACGGGCAAATATTAGGGAAAAAATAAGAAGAGAACCTGCTGTGACCATACCTTTCTGAGGTTTTCAAACAGAGGAGAACATCCATTTGGATTATGACGTGTTACTTAGGTATAGCCAAGTCTTTATGTCTTTCCTCAAGAGAAACAGTTCAACTGGCGCTCGCTATGCATTTCCAACAGACTGGGAACAGGCACCCCCTGACTGACGCTACCAAAGTTGTCAACAGCGACTTAAATTAGTAAGTACTTAGTTTTCATTGCCCACAACAATTGTCCCTTAATTTAGTAGAGCAGGGTGGTTGCTTCAGCAGCCATCTGAGTTTGTGACACAGAAATATACCTTTTGGAGATAATCCAAAATATTCCTTTACTTTATTTTTTAATATGACACACTGAATAAAAATCAATCTGAATTGTAATCTGAAGAGCAGAAAACATGAAACATGAGTTTTACTAGTTTTGTTCTGACTGCCCTCCTCAGTCAAGGAAGGTGATGGCTATAAACACAGTTAACAGCTGAATTTTGCACCACACACATCATCTTAGGCGGTGAAATATAAAATCGTTCGGGGAAGAATCAGAAGCAGAGAGCGTGGCCTTCCCCTGTAAAGACCCAGTTACAAATCACTGGACTGCGGGCTCCACAGAGGCAGATTTATACCTTAACCATAACCATGGTATGTAGCGGGTACTCAATACACGCTTGTTGAATTGATGAACGAATGTACGAAAGCTGTCAAATAAGTGTTACGGATCATTTAATCTTAAAAATAGAAAATGCTCATAACGTAACCAAATGCTGCCCATTATTCACAAAATAATCTTCACTCAAATGTTCTCTAGAGGAGAATTAGCCTAGATTAGAACTTAACTCAGGGAAGAATTTAGAATTAAGATTCAAAGAACCTCAGTTCTTAGGTCTGCTACTGACATCAGTTTGAAATCTTTTCTCTTTTTATTTTTATGCTTTTTTGTAAAGATACTATATTTTGCGCGTAGCATATTCAATATTCATACTAAAACTGAATCTCTCCTGAAATGTACTGAGCGTTCGGTTCTGCTGTGTAAATGTCACACGCAGGAGTTCGGGCAGGGCCTTAGAGCACCTGGCAGCCTGCAGTGTGACGGCTGTCAGTTCCCCTTACCCACAGAACAAACTCAGGAAGAAGCAGACAGGTATCAGCTGACAAATCGCAGCACGGTCAACTTATACCTTGCTCTGCAACGTAAGTCACCCGTCTCAGTCTCTAGCGGTTCTCAGAGTGTGCTCCCTGCTTCAGCAGCACCCGGGAACTTTGAGAAATGCGAATTCTCAGGCTCCAGCTCGCACTTACTGAATCAGAAACTCTGGGCCGGGGGCCCAGAAACCTGAGTTGTGACCAGCCATCCGGGTGATTCTAGCGTGTGCTCTTATTTTGGGAAACACTGATTGATCTATGACATCTAAGGGTATTTTAGAAAACACAATAAAGCCATAGGCTAACAGTGAGCAAGTATGTCCATTCTATTAATTTCACCCGTAAATCCATCTTATCCGTGTTGGATTCAGTATGTTCCTCCCAAGTTTCTAGGGTCCAGGTGGGTGGAGACTGTCAACAGTCCCTTCCACAGTAAAGGACAGGTTGCTGCTTCCGGCCCCTCGTACTATTTCTGCTGGGCCGCCTTTGGGTTCTGGAATGAACGTGTACCTAACGCGGCTAGAAAGCTGCTAGTGTTGAGCTGGGCTCAGGAGCAGAGCAGGCTCAGCACTGGCCTCAGGCGGTCACGCTGGCTGCTCCGTCAGCGCCACGTGATGAGACAGATCAGCCAGCGCTTGGAGCCCCGGCACAGACAGGGACGCTGTGTGTAGCGCCGTTCTTACAGATGAAATTTCGCATCATTTCCTTACCTTTAACATTTTTATACACATATTAGCAACCACATTAAAAAATAAAGTGTAAGAAAGGAATAAGAAAGCTATTAACCATTGTCCATTGTACTAGCATTATTTTCTTCTTTAAATACTCAAGATGGTGACTTGTTGAAGCGGTGATGTTGTAAATACCAGTTCAGCTCAATTCAATTAAACACATAATGAGAATGTACACTGCGTAAATAGCGCCTTACGCACCTGCTGAGTGCTCTCTGCTGATCTGTGGAGGTGGAACAGGAAAATGCTAGCCAGGTGGTGGTTCTTGGAACTTTAGTGTGTGCAAAGGCGGATGATAGAATTATATTGAGAGAACTAAAAGGACCAGGGGTCACATTTATGTTAAAGTCCATTAGGAAAATCAAACCCAAGGATCAGGTTCAAAGAACCGGATGCAATATCTCAGGGGTGCAAGGTGCAAAGAAATGGGTGTGGAGACCGGAGAAGGTATAGGGATATAGGTCTGAGCCAGGTTAAGTTCACTGGACACCTGGTCCAGGGTGGTCACCGCCAGCAGCGTTAGCCTGGAGACCCAGGGCTCCGACATCAGATAACTAGGACTGAACAAGGACTATCAGAAATAAAGCAAATGGAAGCCTTTCTCTCTAAGATTTCACACTCTGGTAGGGAAAACAGACAAACATAATCTAAAATGTTATCATGTAAGTGTATAGAAAAATGTAATTAGGATTAGGACACCTGAAAACTTCGTGCAAGATGTGGGATTTGTGTTGGGGTCTTACGTGGTAAGAAGGCTTTTAACAGAGGGAAGAGGATTCCCTTGAATAATTAGTACCACACAGAGTTCACAGCATTGAGGAAAGATGAGATTTAAGGATGAAACAAAACTAGATCCAGATAGTAGCAATAAAAATAAACACCAGAAAATGGGTGAAATGAGAGAAAGAGTGGTGGTTACAGACTTTATGAACAACTGGAATTTCAAGAAGTAAGAACTGTCCAGTGGTATGGGTGCACTTTGCAGAGAAGTGGAGGACGATGTGGAATAAACACTGACAAAGTATATACTATGATTTGAAGAGGCTCCATACTGTATCTGTTCATTTGTGCATTCATTTGTCTTGTTTTAAACTGCATTTTCCAATTTATTAGCTCCAAAACTTACATGTTAGGCAACCACCTAAAATTTCCTTAAGGTTCTCAGCGTGTGTGTGTGTGTGTGTGTGTGTGTGTGTGTGTGTGTGTGTGTGTGTGTGTGTGTGGAAAGAGAGAGAGGAAGGAGGGGGCAGGTGGAAAAGGAGAAGAAACAAGAAATCTCACTCAGTTTCTCCCATGGCTTCTTAGACTTTCCCTCACAGAACTTGCATAAATTATAACTACTTAAATTTTCTGTTTTTAACTCTTTAATGTCAGTGTCCCCTACCAAGTATTGCTCATAATGTGTATTTGCCTGGGAGAGTGTTAATAAACTTTTATTTTGGAAGAAAACATCTCTACTTACTCCGAGAGTATATTTTAAAGTGTCTTGTAAATGTTTGGGTCCCTAATTTTACAAAGATACTATAAACGTTTAATATTAAAAATAAACATAAAATGTCACAGCTGACGCCACCAGTTGCTGGTGAGGATGCAGAACATCAGGCATTCCCCTCACTGTTGGCAGGAACTGGACGACAGTTTCACAGCTTCTTACAAAACTGTCTATATTCTTACCATGGATGCAGCTGTTGCACTAGCAGGTATTCAACCAAATGGTTCAAAAATGTATTAAACCTGCATCTGAATGTTTAAAATAGCTTTCTTCATAATTTCCTTCTTAGGTGAGTGAATAAACAAACAGAGAAGGAATACGTACATCTATAGAGTGGCATATGACTCAGCTTAAAAAAATCACCTATCAAGCCACAAAAAGACATGATGAATCTTAAATACATATTGTTCAGTGAAAGAAGCCAGGTGAAAAGGCTTAAACACTGGACACTTGGGAAAAGGTAAGACTGTAGAAATGATTAAAAATCAGTGGTTTCCAGAAGTTTAGAAGGAGGAGAGGCGAGCTGAGTAGGTGAAACACAGGGAATGTTTTCAGGTGGTGAAAGTCCTCTCTCTGATACGATAGTGGTGACTTCCTGACGGGGTGCATCTGTCAAATCCTGGGGAACTTTGCAGCACAGAGGGAACTGTAATGCGGATTAAACAGGCGGCGGCTGCGCTGCTGGTGCCCGTGAGTGCACGGTGGTTCCCCCTCCCGTGAAGCCAGCCCTGCCCCCGTTTCAAGGTCAGTGTTTGCCCAGTGAGCTTGGACCCCTGCACTTCGGCTTGGTACCAGCATCTCTGAGTCTGCTCAGGAAACCAACGAGGCTGGACCAGCCGACTTTGACGACTCCTGCTCTGTGGGAACGGCAGAGGCCGTGCTACTGATGGGCCCTCGTACACAGCGGAGAGGAGCCCTCAGGGACGTTAGGAGACAAGGCACCGACTGCAGCAGAGGCGTTGTCACCTGGGCACAGGGTGGCCATCCCCAGGACTACTCCAGCCTGCAAGCAAGGAAGGCAGCTGCAGTGCAGAAAGTAGGAGGGCCAAGTGGAGCTGGAAGTAGGAGAACTCGGTCCACACTCACAGGAGAGCATCACAGCCTCATCGGTTTAGCTGCCACTTTCCAGGGCTCCTCCAGTTCTGTCCTGCAGCTACGATACCACTCTCAGCATTTAAAGCGATAACACGTATGAGACTTTAGTTTAGAACTCTTTGTTGTTTCCTTTATCACCAAGGGTATCTCACGGTGACCTTAAGACTTTGCTGTGAATCTTTTTCGCAGCCAGACACAGATGCATAAACATACTGTGTTTTAAGCCCTGAGAGGCTGCCAATAGGTCTTCAGCGGCCAGAATTATCCAGCTTTCTCTTGACTGAATTTTCCAGATAAGGGAGAGATGGGATTCTCAAGACTAAAGCAGCCTAGATTAAAATCTGTCCATGAAGGAAAGCAATGCCACGAGATTCCAGAAATCCACCCATACTGACTGGGAGCTGGAAAGGAGAGTAATCAGAGGAATTTACCCTCATGTAGCAGACTTTTATCTATGGGAGGATGTCTTTGAAATACACAGAATGCAACTCCAGAAACGCTGTCATCAACCTATTAATTTTTCTGAAATATTTACTGGGACCCTGTACACGTTGGCATGATAGTAGATCCTGGAGTCACAAGGAGAAACTAGAGCTTTTTCCTTCAAACTCTCACGGAAATAAAAATAAGCAAAAACCGTAATGGAAGTCAGCATGCTGGTTTCCACACCAGAGATCAGGGTCCCCAGACACCAGGGCTGGAGCCACACCCCCCACCGGCTGCAGGGTCATCAGATGCCCTTGTAAGCAAGGCTGGTGGAGTGCAGATCAGAGATAGAAAGCATGAAGAAAGCTGCTTGAATATGAAGTCAGTCTTGGACTCAAGACTAAGCATCTTTGCATTCGACAATTGTGTCATTTTTTTCCATGAAAGACAATACAGTCAGCACAACTAGAAGTAGAGATGTTTTACTAGTGAAGCCAGTGGTTCTAACATCACAAATATGCCTGAAAGGACTGGGAATTTGAATAACAAGTCTGGAGGCAAATGGGCCAACGGAAGTTACTTCCTGTGAGCAGATGTGACATTTAACACAAAGAGGGGGCACAGCAGGGAGAGAAGAATCAAAGGACAAGGTCAAAGGTCTCAAACACCTTCACAGCACAGAAACGCAGCAATAGCTTCAAACTTACCAGTTCAGATATTACGTGTTTGTATTATGATAACCTTGTTTTGGCAATTAGAAGGAAAATGCCCAGGAAGGCTGAGACCTCCTTAGCCTGGTGGGCAGGGCAGCAAGCGCCATTCGGGGCCAGGGGACCCGGCTGGAAGGGCAGCTCACACCATGGCTGTCCAGTGCACTCCTGCTCATGGGGCCACTTTCCATTCAAACGGGAAGCCAGTCTGGCTTTAAATGTGGACAAACAAGTGGGAGGCACAGTGCCAAGTCTACAGGTCAGGGCAGAGACTATAAGAAACCCATCAACAGTGCATGCTGAGACATGTGGTTTGTGAGCAGGCGATGCGTGTAGAGTGTGTGTTGTAGACCAAGTGTAGCATTTGTCCTCCTCATTTATCCTCTCCTGTGATTGCAGAAGGAGGCTGTGTGGAGGCTAGGAATAGCCACCCTAAATGAAGTTCCATCACCCCCTTTACAACTGCCTTTGTCCCTCTCGTCATTTATAACATCTGACCTGTCCGGGGCTGCAGTCGGGGTTTGCAGGGTGCGATACTTTGAAATCCTGTAGAATGGGCTTTGCATAATGTGAAGTGAACACATACAATACCTGATGTTGGGAAACTCTAAGTAGGTAATAAATAACATTCTCTGGCAGAGCAATAACTTTACTCACAATGACTTATTGAAAAGTAACGGTCTTACTTGAATTTCAGTAGAGTTAATATTTTCCTTTTGCAGAGGTCACTTCTCTGGCAATCTCAACATTCTGGAGGGTAGTCTAGATGCAGAAAGCAAAAATAAAGGCCTGTGAGCATTCAAAAGAGAAAGAGTGAAATCTATACACTGAAATTTACTCACTTTATCCATAAGGAACACGTGCATCCCATTCACACTTATATCACATATAATTGTACGATATTTTCTTGTCAGTTTCTCTCAAAGCCTTGTGAATCATCAAGAGGAGAAACAAGAATACAACAAAGGAGGCAAAAACATGCAATGGGGAAAGACAGCCTCTTCAATAAATGGTATAGGGAAAACCAGACAGCTGCATGCGAAAGCATCGAACTGGACTACTTTCCCACTCCATATACACAAGTAAACTCAAAATCGATTAAAGACTTAAATGTGAGACCTGAAACCACAATATTTCTAGAAGAAAACATAAGCATTATGTTCATAACATTAGTTATAAACATCAGTCTTGACATTAGTCAAACATTACTCTGACATTAGTCTTGGTAATATTTTTTGGATGTGTGTCCTCTGGCAATGCGAACAAAAGCAAAAATAAACAAAACAGACCATATCAGACTAAAAAGCTTTCGCACAATGAAAGAAACTAACAACAAAAGAAAAAGGATGCCTACTGAATTGGAGAAGATATTTGCAAATGATATATTCAATAATGGGTTTATATCCAAAATATACAAAGAACTCATATAACTTAATATGGGAAAGAAAGCAACCAGTGCAAAAAATGGGCAAAGAATCTGAATAGACATTTTTCCAAAGACATACAGATGGTCAACAGGCACATGAAAAGAGGCTCCGCGACACCGATCACCCTGGAATGCAAGTCAAAACCTCAATGGGATATCACCTCTCACCTGTCAGAATGACTAACAAATAGATAACAAAAATCAAAGAAACAAGAAATAACAAATCAAAAAGACAACAAATAACAAGTGTTGGTGAGGATGTGGGGAAAGAGGAACCCTAGTATCCTACCGGTTGGAAAGTAAATTGTTGCAGCCTCTATAGAAAACAGTATGGAGGGTCCTCAAAAAATTAAAAATATTCAATCTAGGTATCAAAAGAGCCAGCAAATTGACTTCTGGGTATTTTTCCAAAGAAAACAAAAACACTAATTAGAAAAGATATATTCACTCCTAGGTTCATTGAAGCATTATTAATAATGGCCAATATATGAAAGCAACGTAAGCGCCCATCAATGGAGGAAGGGATACAGAAGCTGTGGTAGAGATATACAATGGAATACTACTCAGCCACAGAAAAGCCTGGAATCTCACCATTTGCAGTTAGAACATGGATGCACCTAGACAGTATTATGCTGATTGAAATTAGTCAGACAGAGAAAGACAAATGATGTATATCATTTATATGTGGAATCTTAAAAAAAAACAAAAACAAAACAAGTGAACAAACACAACAAAACAGAAACAGAGTTACGGATACAAAGAACAAAGAGGTGATTGCCAGAAGAGAGAGGCTAGGGGATGAGTGAAATAGGTGAGGGAGATTAAGAGGTACAAACTTCCAGTTACAAACCAAACGAGTCACAGGGATGAATGTACCGTGTGGGGAATAGAGTCAGTGATACTGTAATGGCTTTGTATGGTGACAGATGGCAACTAGACTTACGGTGGCGGCCAATTTGTAATGTATAAAAATACTGAATCACTATGTTGTACACCTGAAACTAATATTGTAAGTCAATTATATGTCAGTGAAAATAATCCAAAAACCAAAAAAGAAGCAATAAGGTAGTAACTATATCCCAAATAGCTAATGTCATAAGATTAATTTCTGTAGAACAGATTTTAGGGAAACTGGCTTTAAAAGAAGTACAAAAGTATATTTGGTAATCTGCCCAAAATCGTGTCTGCCAGTAGCTGGCACTTAGATCTAAACTGCCAATGTTGCAGCCTTTAGAATTAGATTCCAAGTTTAAATCATTGATAATATTTAAGAGCATTCCTTGTGAGGAAAAGCCTATTGATTTGATGCCAAGAGGTGATTACGATTTTTAATGAGACACCGCTGTGAACTCAGTTTTATAATATGCGGGAGAGGGGCTGGCCTCTGTAAATCAAGGCCTCAGCAACAGATTGCTAATTCTCAAGGCTAGAATGATGTTGCTGCCTCGGCCTCTTAATTTTCAATGATCCTATTTATGTTATCTGTCTTCTCATGAACCCAACTGTAGTTGGGAAAATAATACTTTGGTAAAGTGATAGCCAGGTGAGATGTCATACTTAACAGAGCAGTGATTCTCAGGGGAAGATCCAGGGAGGGACATGCAGCTGGCTGCACAGGAGTTGCTGGTATAGTTCAGCAAAGACACATCTGATTCACTAGATACATTCAGATTCTGAATCTGATTCAGATTTAAACAGAAACCTATAAATATGGCTATCCAGTAAACTTCCCGGAGAAAGCCGAGCCTTGGCCAAGCCGGAAACCCTGAACTAGAGCATAAGCTCACGGGCTGCGGAGGGAGTGACTCTGGAATAGCTCCTAGCTCCTGCCCTGGTGCGCGCTCTGGATGACGCCCTCCCTGTGACTGTGGGCTGAGCTCGTGGCCTTGATGTATTGAAATTTTACTCATGCGATGAGGTTCCATTAGATGACAGAGGTGAAGGGATTTTGCAGCTGTAATATCCCAAGTCAGTTAATTTTGAGTTAAGCAATTTGAGAAGGATTATCCTAGGCGGCCAGTCTTGGTCAGGTAGGAACTCTAACAAAGGGTCAGAGATTCACACTCTTCTTCCGGCTTTGCAGAAGGGAGCTGTCTGGCTGGGAGATGCCCACGCCCCCTATAAGCTCAGAGCAACCAGTGGCTGACACACACACACAGGGAATGGGGAAACTGGTCCTACACACAGGGAAATGGATTCTGCCAATGACTCAAATGCACTTGGAGAAAGACCCCAAACTCAGGAGGATAACACAGCCTGGCTGACACTGTGACTGTAGTTCTTTTTTAACCTCTGAGTGTGTGGAAGTGAAAAATATTGTGACTACTCTATGGTTTGGTGCCACTGCCTTGGTTCATGCTAAGGCACTAGTTTTACTCACCATTGCTTTTGCACCTGGTACAAATGTAAACACAGTCCAACAGGGATATAAAAACTTAGTGTTATCATGAATACAGTTTTGACCTCTCAGACTTGCTAAGAGGGTCTCACTCCCCCTGACCCCAACACACACACAACATCCTGTGGACACCACTTGGACAAATATCGCTAAAGTGAATTCAGACAGAAATGAGCTTATATTAAGTAGAAGAGAAGAATCTTATACATGCTGCACATCAGAAAGTAATAAATGACATGGAAGTCCAAAGTGCTCTGGGTATCCAGGGGCAGGTGAAAGTATTTTCCTTTTAGTAGGATCCCAAGAAAACATTCTTAGAGGAGCTAATGTTTTACAAATTTGGAGAAGCATAAGACCTAAAATGGTAAAACTCCTACAAGAAAATACAGGAAAAAAAGCCCCTTGAACTTGGTCATGGCAATGATTTTTGGATTTTTTGACACCAATAGCACAGGTAACAAAAGCAAAAATAAACAAGTGAACAAGGAGGGCTACATCAAACTAAAAAGCTTATGCACAGCGAAAGAAATAATTTAAAAAATGAAATGGCAACCTATAGAATGAAAGAAAATATTTGCAAACCTTCTATCTGATAATGGGTTAACATCCAAAATATATAAGGAACTCATACCACTCAATAGAAAAAAAATCTATGATCTGATTTTAAAATAGCCAAAGGCCCTGTCTAGATATATTTCTAAAGAGGACATACAAATGGCCAACCGTCACATAAATATGTGCTCACCCTTGCACACTGTTGAATGTAAATTGGTACAGTAAGTATGGAAAACAGTATGAAATTTCATCCAAAAATTAAAAATAGAACTACCATTTGATCCAGCAATCTCACTTCTGAATGTATATCTAAAGGAAATAAAATCATTATCTCAAAGAGGTACCTGCACTGCCATGTTCACTGCAGCATTATTTACAACAGCTAAGCCAGGGAAAAAACCTAAGTCTGTTGACAGATAAATGGATGAAGAAAACGTTGTATATACATATAATGAAATAATATTCAACCATAAAAAATAAGGAAATTCTGCCATTAGTGACAATATGGATGAACCCTGTGGACATTATGCTAAGTGAGAGACACAGAATATTAGTAAACAGCTCTAATTATGACCAAACCGGACACCAAGAATTCCAGAGACAAAGATAAATGGAAAATGAGAACACAGTCAAAAGCATAAACAAATGGTAAAGGACATCATTTGTGAAGAAGCATTAGCATAAACAAAGCAAACTTCAGATACTAATAACATTGGAACACGTACAGAATCAGAACTGTAAACCACTGAAATTATCATTGGCAACTATGAAACACAAAATGACTAGGTAGAATATGTTTAAAAAATTGAAAGGTGAATTAGAAAAAGAAGCTGTAAGAATGGACTCTATCAAAATTTATCAGCTGGGTTTGAAAAAGAATAAGACGATCTTATAAAAATGGCATACATAATTATCAAGGATTAATGAAGAGTTAAACAGTAAAACCAGTGAAATCAGTGAATTAGGCAGATCGCAAGCAAATACTCTGCAAGTGGAATAAAAACAACCCAGATGTGGAAGTTATGAGAGGTTAGACACTAACATGCATCTTCTCTGAGTTCTGAAAGGTGAGAATCGACAGTCTGGCCAGAAGCCATCTCTGAACGGATAATAACAAAATTTTCTAGAACAATGAGGAAGATTAAATCAGTTTCAAGGTCATCATATCTCAAAAATGTAACAGTGGAGAGACACTATTTAAAGACATAATGGTTAATACTTTTCCAAAATTGTTGAAATAACTAACCCTTCGGATTCAGGAAAATTAAAATAATAGAGATAATTAAGAAGACAACCACACCTAAAATATCACATTGAAACTTTATAATAGTATAAACAAAAAGAAATATTAAATTAGCCACAGGGAAGAACCAGATTACCAACATCACAGCTTTATTCCCAATGGAAAGTATGGAAGGCATAAAAAGGGAATTAAACCATCAGAGCACTGAAAGAAAATAGCTTTTAACAAGGACAAAAACAAGCAAGATTTTTTTTATACCAGCAAAATTTTTAAAAATGTGTTGGCAAGTGACCCTTATTAAAAGATGTCGTAAGTGGTCTTGTGGAATTTTAATACAAATAAAATAAAACTCTATTCTGCTTTGGCTTAGGAGGTAGAAATCTACACACACGCACGCGCACGCACGCACACGCACGCACACGCACGCACATACATGCTCAAGATGAACAATCACAGGGGCCTGGCTGACGGAGGCTGCGTCACCGAGAGCATTTCTTTACGCTCAGAAGAAACCGTGACCACGGCACACGCGGGACAAGCAATCGCCAACGCGAGCACCCTGCCGCCCTCCGAACGCCCTTCTTCTTCACCACCACCACAACTGCTGAGTGAGTTAGCTGATGCCTCTTTCAGGGCTGGGCTTCTCACACTTCCTGATTTCTAGCATCGCACAGAACAAAGATTTGCCGCATAGATGCTTATTGATTGACTGATGATCCCAATCGTTCTCAACGGGGACCTTTTGGAACAATGTACTATCTTAATGCCATAACAAATTGTGACATTTTACTCTGGCGCCGAAAATGATAGCTTTCATTACAATATACAACAAAGCCACAAGGTGTTCTGTTACACGTGAAAATCTTCAGACATCATTAACTGAATTTGGAAATATGGATCCAACTGAATGAAATCACTGAGCTATTTGAGTTTACTCATCACTAAGAATCACTGTGAATCTTCCTGCAAACTGTCTCATCTCCTTTAAACTCCAGGGACTCACTCTTGGCCCTAGTGCTGTGCAATCTTGGCAGGTATCTGGGGGATGTGCACAGTGGGGGCACATGAAAGATAATGAGCCGTTTCTTCGCATAGTGCCACTGAAGTACATTCATCCCTCAGTCCTATAAACGGAGAGGGCTCTTGCTTTTCTCCCTTGCTGAACTCTCCAAGAGCAGACCGTATCAGGACACATCTTACGAACCTGCTCTTGTTTTTTAGGTTTTCACTAATGGACTCTCAAGAAAATTGTTTGGAGTAATTGTAGCATATCTTTGGGAATTTTAACTGAGTCAAATGTTGGCAGATATGACACAGGCATTGTTTTTCAGCTCAATAACATTTCATATATTGCAGCCCTTCTGGGAGGGCCATTCAGCAGTATGTATTGAAGCCTAAATCATTTACATCCTTTTGACTAAGTAGGGCTTAAGGAAGTAAGTCATATCAATAGATATCCATGCATAGGAATGTGTACAACAATGTTATATTAAAAACAAAAACAGATTACATGTCCAAATACGAATCATTGGTTAAAAAAATGTGTTACGTACATTCAGATAATATTTTGTTGCCATTTAAAACTCTTTAAAAGCTTTTTGATGACAGAATTTCCCCATGCTGTATATCTGCCATGGACTGAATCGTGTCCTCCCAAAGTCCACGCGTGGAATATCCCACCCCAAGGTGACCGTATTGGAGACAAGCTGTGCCCGGATCCCTGACCACCGGACAGTGGGAGTGGCAGGTGCACTTCGCCTCGAGCCTGTGACCCCAGACGGGACTGCAGTAGAAACTAAGACGACGCTGACCCTCTCCTCTCTCTCTGCGCTCACCGCTTCCCCTGCCTTTCAGATCGCTCCCTGCTCTCGTCTCTTTCCTCACCAGTGATACTTTTTGGTTCTTCTCTTGGTTCCAACTGATTTCTCCTGCAACCCATACATTTTGGAAGGCACGGAGCCTCAGGCTTCAGAGCACTTTTCTCCATACGGTCTCTTCCAAGGGGATGCTGTCCAGCCTCAGAGTGTCAAATGCCATCCCGGTGTCAATGATGCCCCAGAGCAGGACGTAGAGCCCTGCCGGGCCTCTCCTGGGACCTCTTCGCACAGCCCCTCGTGGTTTGCTCCCTGCCACTTCCTCCAGGCCCCTGCAGCTGCGGCATCCCACCAAGTGCTTCCCCCCGCAAGGTGAGCCGGCACCGACCGCTCCACCCTTCACCCTGCTGTCTTCATTCTCAATTCTGCTAACTGCAATCTAGTGCACTATTTATTTACACGTTTGCTTACTAGTGACTGTCTTCTCCACGAGAAGATAAACCCCTCCTACAGTCTTTGTTTTGTTTACTGCCACGTTTCCACACCTACACTAGCGCATGGAACATAGAAACCACAACTCCAACATCCACTGAATGAATGAGGAGAATCCACTGTAGGCAGGGGTGGGGGGGGGGCAGCGGTTGTGATGCTGAGACATCAGTGCTGTGAGGCGGGGGGCGCAGATCTTGTCATTTACACTAGGATGGAGGTGACCGGGCAGAGTAAAAACAGTGTCTTAGCCCGCGCTCCCCTAGTCTCTTATACTGACACGGCAGCCCTCAAATTCATCTCCCCACCTTCAGCCCCACCGTAACCCCCTCCTCCTCCGCGCTGCCTGGGAGGACTTTAAACCCAGGACACTCAGACTGTATAGGAGGCTCCTCCGTGCTGACTACTGTGCTGAAGTCATTCCGAAGCAGTTATTTTTTTCCCCAAATGTGTTGCATTTGAGGTTGCTCTTCACAAATCCCTTTCCAAAGCCCTAAATGCTCTGTGCCCTCTTCTTCTTGGTGAAAACCTACTCTCATTCAATAGACGGTTCAAATGTGTCGGTTCTAAGGATGCTCCTGGCCTCTTCCTCATTTAGGTGCGCTGGCCACCACTTCCTCTGTGCTCCCAAAGCCAAACCCTGCACGCACTTCTTTTGGTCACCGTGGGTCTACTGGTTTATTGGTCTGTTTATCATAATCGATTTGAGTGCAGGCATAAATCCCATTCATCTCTGAGCCTCTCTCAGCCCAGACCTAAAATAATATTCAACTAATAGCAAACCAGTGCTCCAGTAAGCAAATGGAAATGTGGAAGTGGAGTGTAATGAGGAAGAAGAGAATGAAAATTCGAGAGGAGGGAGGGAGATGAGTGGAAATTGTGTGACGTTTATGAAGCAGTCCTCCCAGAATATGTAGGTTACAAAGGAGGTTAAAATAACCCAAGTTCTGAGCTCGGAAGAGCAGGTAAAGGAGGAGTTGTCAAGTAGTGATGAACAAACAAACGAAAAAAAACCTTAGGAAAGATTGACCAAAGTGGTGGAATCTATCTTTCAAGATTTCATTTTTTATCAAATGATTTAAAGAGAAAAACTATTCCTATAATTGAAACATCTGGAAATTAGTTACTGCTTTTCACAATTAACGATGATTAGTGATTTTGAGATAGCTCTAATTTTAATAGAATATAAAGGATCTCTTTTCCCAGTATTCCATATTTTGTTTAATATATGTTCTTTTGTCTAGACAGGAACACTATAAAGAAAACCAAAGAAAATTCTGAAAGACTATGTGAAGTATAACTAATGAGAAAACATCATAAATGCATGAACAGACCCATGAAAAACAATAAATAGTTCTTTCTTCCCATTTATCTTTTTACTATCTGCTTCATATAATGGCAGCCATGAACAAACTTCTCTATTGGTAAACACACAAACAGAACCAATATATCAATTCAAATCATGACAAATGCCTACAAAAATGAAAATAAAAATCAAGGAAGACTAGAGTTCTTCAGTTGTATTCATTTATGTGATATTTAAATTTTTGATTTATCTATTTATTACCATATGATAGAATGTTATTTAAGAACTACCAGGGTTTTAATATAAAATAGAATTCAGTTATTAATGCACATAGGATAAAATAAAACCAGACTTCTTTCAGAAAGCTTTGAGGACAGAGTCTCGGTAAGGGGAGTGAATAACCGTGAATAAGACTGCCACTTGAGACCGTTTCTTGTTGACTGGGGTTGCGCTTTGCAGGAGATTAGCTTTTCCCATCCCTCAGCGGAGCAAGCCTGAGAGTCAGAGAAAAGTTCATTTCCAGGCCGGCTCCCGGGTTGACACAGCTGGACCCGAGGAGGTCTTTCTCACTGAGATCACAGGAAATGACCAATTCGAGATCAGATCTATGCCATGGCTTCTGTTTCTTGGATCTTTTTTCATTGCAAAGAACATGAAAGAGGCTTGAAATTACTCTGACAACCACTGAGAGAATATCATCAAAGCTGGACCTTTTTTTATAGTGATTTTGGATAATTCTAGTCTCCTGTCCAAAGCGAGTCCCGCCATCTATGCTCTGAATCTCAGCTCTCTCAAAAACCGTACCCCATAAGTTAGTCGTGGATTCCCTCGCTTTGTTATCTTTCATGTAACCTTTCCACAGTGTTTTCTCCTTAAGTACACCTACCTCGGTGTACTGTATCTCAATTTTTAAAGTTAAAAAAAGAATGCACTCCACCCACTCAGGCCCCCTGGCTATCATTCCATCTCTCCTTCCCACCACAGCAAGACTACGTGAAACTGTTCTCTACCCTCACTGATTGCACTTCCCCCGAACTCCAGTGAAACCCCTTGCCCACAGGTCACGAAGAGCCTCTTCACCAGACCCGGGGGCACGTGCGTGTCCTCCTCTTGCCTAACCTCTCTGTTCACGCCATGACCCACACGTCCCTGGTCTACACTGCCACCCCATCTTACATGCCAAGCCCCACTGGAAAGCTCCTCTTCCTGTGTGTCTTTTCCATGTTGCTCGTGACTTCCAGAGCTCTGTTCTTCCTCTTCTCTTTCTAGCTCTGCATATCTGACTAACCTGGGTGACGTAATCAGTTCCACCGGTTCAACTATAACCTGTGTCATAATGACTGCCATGAAGACATCACACATTCTCATCAATTCAAGGATCTCATCTTCTCAGAAAGATGTCCTGATATTTATCCACTACCATCAGCACAGGTTGCGTTTCACACATTTTATGCCATTGACTGAGCCTCGGTTGATAAAACATCTGTTTGCTTTATATTGGCCTAAGTAACTCCTACTCAACAATGTAGACTATTTAAGCCCCACCTCCTCACGGACAGTCTTCCCAAGCACCCCAGATTGGAACGGCGGTCCCTTTTCTTTGCTCTCATAACATCCTCTGTTTATTATATTGATGATTCTTTTCAGAGGTTGAATTGTGTCCTCCAACTAAATATGTTCGAGTCCTAACAATAGTGCCTCAGACTGTGACTGTATTTGGAAACGGGGTCATTGCAGATGTCATTAGTTAAGATAAAGTCATACTGGAGTAGAGACAGCCCTTAATCCAACATGACTGGGATCTTTGTTAAGAAAGAAGAGAAGAGATTCACAGGAAGAAGGCCATGTGACAAGGAAGGCAGAAACCAGAGGGGTGCAGCTTTCAGCTAAGCAGTGCCAAGCATCCACAGCCACCAGCAGAAGCTGGGAAGGGGCAAGGGTGGATTCTAACACCCAGAGTCTCAGAGGCAGCTGGGCCCTCTTGAAATCTTGATCTTGGACTTCTAGCCTCTAAAACTTTGAGAGAATAAATTTCTGTTGTTCTAAGCTACTCAATTTGTGATACTTTGCAGTTGGAACCCCAGGAAATACAGCTGTTGGTACTAGAAAGCGTGGTGCTGCTTTAACAAATACCTAAAAATGTAGAAATGGTTTTGGAACTGGGTAATGGGTAGAGGCTGGGAGACTTTTGCTTAAGAGAAAAAGCCTGAATAGTTTCGAAGAGCTGTTGTTAGAAATATGGGCATTCAAGGTGCTTCTGCTGAGACTTTAGAAGGAAATGATGACTGTGTTACTGGAGCGTTGAGGTAAGGCAGTCCTGGTTGTCAAGAGTCAGGGGACGTGGCTGAATCCTACTCTGGAGTGGGGGTAGAAGCGATGAACTTGGACGTTCCACTGAGGTCTCTAAGCAAAGCATGGAAGGTGCATACTGTTTTCTCCTAGGTATCTGCAGTAAACGGTGAGAGAAAAGAGATAAATTGAGGGGGTAATTGTTAATAAAAAGGAGCTAGCACTTGATAACTTGGAAAAGCCTCAGACGGTGTGCTCTAGAGACCGGCAGGCATGTGGCTAGAGGACTGTGGACAAAGAGATTTGGTGTATGAATCACGGACACAACGGAGCGTCTCCACAGAAGCCAGGGTAGAGACGCGTTATACAGGAGTGATCTGTGAAGGACCCTCTCCTCCGATGGCTTGGACGCCATGAGTTGCACAAAAGGCCAACAAAGTTTCTGAGAGTTTTATACCAGTAGAAACACTGCCAGCATGGATGAGAGAGAGAGAAACGAGACAAAGTGAAGGAAGAGTGACCCCAAGGGCAGAGCCACAGATTCAGAGGCCTGGCCGCACAGGACTTAGGGCTGAGGGCACAGAGAATTACTTTTTGAAACCTAATGGAATTTGCCCTGCTGGGTTTCAGCCTTGTCTGGGACCCCGTCTCCCTCTTTCCTTCTAATTTCACCCTTTGAAAGGGGAATATCTACCCTATGCCCATCCCACCACTGTGGAGACCTTGTTTTCCACAAGTGGAAGTGGATACCTTGTTTTCTAGTTTCACAGGCCTCCAGAAGGACAGGATTTGCCACGATAAATCACACCCTGAGCCTCAGATGACAAGATTTGGGGCTTTTTGAGTTGATGACATTTGAATGGGATTTTGGATGTAGGGTTAATGCTGGAACAGTTACAACTTCTGAGGATGTTGGGATGACGGAATGGATTTTGATGATGATGGTGATGGGGGGTGGTTAAAAGAATATGTGGAATAGCCAAGTGCTTACTTTCTAGGTCAAAATGTAAAGCTTACCAATACAGACGGAGTTCATTGTAGATGCCTCTCTGATCATATTGCTATAGCCTTCACCCTGGAGGCGAATGCCATCATAAACTTGTTGATTTCTAATTTCCACAGATTTCTTTCCTACACACGTGAATACTTAAGAACTATATCATAAATATCTGACATTTGCTTAGGAAGTGTATGCTCTAATTTTTTTAAAGTTACTCACTAAATATATCCATTGGAAGCTATATATTATCTTATTTTGTTTCGCTTTTTCTATGTGTTTTTCCGGCCATCTTTTTTTATTAAACATTGATTTATTTAAATTTGTTCCCCAAATGATCTGACCTACTTTTATACCTTTCTGGGGTTACAGTACATTGGTAAATAACAGCAAAAATTTAAGTTTAAAGCAAATGAATATCTTCATAATCTTCCCAAACACTGCAAAGACCTTCAATATTGATTGAAGTCATCATCTCCCTATCTTGGATGACACTGTTGTCCAGCACCTTAGATCTTCCTTGTTTTCTTAACCAGTTTTTCTATCACCACTTATTCAGAAGACTATTCTTTCCCCATGTGTATTCTTGGTCTCCTTATCAAAGATTAGTTGACCGTATATTCAGCAGATGTTGGTCAAAGGGTACAAACTTTCAGTTGTAAGAGGAATAAGTTTTATGGATCTAAGGTACCGCATGGTGACTATAGCTAATAACACTGCATCGTATACTTGAAATTTACTAAAATAGTAGATCAAAATTGTTCTCACCACACACACCAAATGGTGACTATGTTTGGTGATGGATGTGTTAATCAGCTTGATTCTGGTAATCATTTCATAGCATACATGTATAACATCATCACCATGCTGTACACTTGGAATATATATATATAATTTTTATTCTTCAATTATAACTCAGTAAAACTGGGAAAAAAGATACATGTGTAGAACAATTAATTAATTTATTTATTTAAGAAGAATTTCAGATACTTGAGCAATCATATATAAACTGTTAAATATAGTCTATATATATATATTTCTTTTTATTTATCTTTCTTCATGTTTGTGGTTTCTGAAGCTGCAGATCTTTGCCTTTCCTCAACTCGAAAACATGTCAAATAGTGTTTCCTTCATTATCACTGTCTCTTTCTGAAACTGGCAAAAAATTTCTATGTGAGAGCATCTCATTTTTACTTCTTCGTTTCTTTTTTTTTTTTTTTTTTTTGGTATGCGGGCCTCTCACTGTTGTGGCCTCTCCCGTTGCGGAGCACAGGCTCCGGACGCGCAGGCTCATCGGCCGTGGCTCAAGGGCCCAGCTGCTCCGCGGCACGTGGGATCCTCCCGGACCTGGGCACGAACCCGCGCGCCCTGCATCGGCAGGCGGACTCTCAACCACTGCGCCACCAGGGAAGCCCCCTACTTCTTCGTTTCTTAATCTCTCAATTTCAATTTCCATTTTCAAGTCTATATTCAGAATAATTTACTTAGTTATATTTTATGGGGTATTAGGTATTCCTTTAGCTGTGATACTTTACCGATTATCCTCAGGGTTTTAACATGGAACCTTTTTTCCCAGATATTCATTTGTTTCTTTTTCAAATTTGTGTAAACAAATTATGTTGTCTTATTGTTCAAAATCTTGATTTGCATTTGTAACAACTACAATAAACCTGGAAGACGTTAGCTAAGTGAAATAAGCCAGACAAGGACAGATATTTTATGATCTCACTTACATGTGGAACCTAAAACTTCAAACTCATAGAAGCAGAGAGTTGCCAGGGGCTGTGTGGTGAAATTTTTGTGGGGTGAATACTACTGCTTTGTGTTTAGGTTTTCTTCTGATCTTAATAACACAAGTTTGTTTTCTGCTGTGATTGGTAATGGTGATTATGCGAAAATGTGAAATCATTTTTGGTCGTTCTTAACCTTGAGAAACCCGTTAATATGTGAGTTGAGGGTGGTTTTTCCGTAACACAATTGCGGGAACTTTCAAGTCTGAAACATCTCTCCACCTGGGACAGTGTACATTTAACCCCAGGGTCCTGGGAGGACCAGGTGTGAGTAACACTCCCACGAGCAACATCTCGGGCCCCCCTCAGAACCCAGGCCAACAGTCATGCTCCATGTTCTCAACATTTTTTTTTGCAGACAGACTGATATCTTTTCTGTACTGTATATCTGGATTTTTGAGCATCTTGGAGTTAAACTGAAGCTCCGTTCAAAATTTTTTAGCCCCTTGCTGACCCCTCCCGCTAGTTCATATGTTGAAGCCCTACCCATCCCCCCGCCATGTGACGGCATTTTGAGATGAGGCCTCTGGGAGGTCATGAAGGTAGGGCCCTTATGACAGGATTAGTGCCCTTAAGGAGAGCTTGCTGTCTGCAAATGCAGGAAGAGGAGGTCCTGTGAGCACAGAGCAGGGTGGAGGCTGCCTAAAGCCAAGAGAAGATGCCTGGAATGAAACCTACTTTGGTGGCACCTTGATCTAGGACTTCAAAATCTCTAGAACTGTGAAAAATACATTTCTGCTGTTTAAGCCCCCGACTCTGTGGTATTTCGTTAGCCGCCTGAGCAGATTATCGCGCTTGCCCCGTCTTCCAAATGGACAGGAAAGCAGGACTTCCTTCTGCTCTGCTGTAAACCCTTAACACAACAACCCCGCGGTCAGCACTCCTGGGCCCAGAACAATGCTCCCCGCCCCGTGACAGCACACAGCAGTGCCTGCTACACAGTCGGCACTCAGTAAGTCTCTGTTGCATGAATACAGAAGCTTAATGGTATAAGTTAAGATACGAGCGCTTGCAGAGAATAAAGTTGTCTGCCATGTTCAATTCTTCATGAAATGCTATTCTGACTCAATGTTAATCACTTGAATTCTTAGTGTTGCTGGATGTTTTAGTAACTTCATTATCTGTCTGATCTGGCACAAACATGCATGAGAGTTAAATGGATGTAGAGCCACAAGTTACTAAACTGAGACGTGAACGTATATGTATTTGCAAGTTATGACCACATAATGCCACAGAGATAAAACTGAGTTCTGTGACTCATGGGATGAACGTATGGGTAGAATGGAGAAAACTCTCTTTGAAAGTTGTGTCGTTTTAACTGAGCACTGGCTATGAACTGAGCATGGTACAAAAAACATAAGCACGTTACCTCGTTTACTTTTCAGCACTGCATAAGGCAGGTTCAGTTACTTTCTCCACTTCGTAGGAGGAGAAACAAAAAACTAACTTGCCCGGTGTCATAGGGCTGTTCAGTCACGGTACTGGATTGGGGACCTAAGTACGGGGAGCAATAGTCATTCATTTATCTCAATGTTCATTGGTGCAGGCCCTTTGCAGAGAATGTAAACACTGATTATTGCTGCTTTTGGACCCATAAATTTTAGCAACTTTGCTACAGGTCTGGATGAATGCATCCTACAAAAGGGTTTTTAATTGTGTAAGGTGACCTCTTTTTAAATTTCTACAACCTCTTCTCTAAAGACAGAAGCTCTTGTTGTGAGTGAGACATTCAAATGCACAAGGTACTTCTTCGCTCATGCTTTAATCACAGGCGTGGATCCACTCACTTTGTGCTCCGTGTGTGTCCGCCTCATTCCCCTTCACTGTCGGTAATGGATGGAGAAAATGAACATATCGGTACTGATACTGAGATAAGCTAATAGTTTCTCTATGCAAATATTTTTTTCCCCTGCAGTATATTAGTTGGTTTTGTCAGGTGTGATTCCTCATTAGAGGGTAATTAGAGTCCCACAGTAGAAACTTAACATGCTATTCAGTTCAAGTGATTTAAAATTTGATCCCTCACATTTGTTTGCACTAAAAGACATTTCTTGAGGCTTTCTCCCCAATCTGATGACCAGTTTAGCATGATAATGACGCACATAAATTTGCAAGCCACCTAAGGAATACAGAAGTGATATTGGAAGCCGTGTTCAGATGCAGGGGCTGGTGGCCACACAGATGCATCACAGTCAGATAATCCAAGCGATCGGACTGACAAAACATACTGAAAGGGAACCCAAGAAAAATAAATGGGGGTATCATTTTCTTGACTAAAGAGAACAAGTCTTAATGGTTTACTTTTTGGTCAGAGAGTTCATAGAGTGAGTTAACATTGGAAATATAAAGATATTAGGTTTGGGCGTTTTGATATGAAGATGAAAACTTAATCAAAATAGCATTGAAAGTGATAGGAAACTCACTGTAGATCTTGAATGTTTCTATCAGGTCAAAGCTGGGTCTGGACCAGGAAGCATCTACAGACCCTGCAGGGAGGGCAGCTGCCGGGCCCCGGGACAGTCAGCTGTGAGAGGATTCCAGCCAGAGGAGACCCTCGCTCCCCCTCAGGGGCCAGAAGGGACAGCCTGCAGTGGCCACTTTTTGTGACTGAACCCCTTGCCTGTCACTCAAGATGAGGAAGCCTGATGGTCTTTACTTTCAGTTTTACTCACTAACCCTGTAAGTTCATTACGACCTCAGTGCCACCTTACTATTCGAAAAGCAACAGCGAACTGCTTTCTAAAGCACCTGTCTCATGGAGACCACACACCTCAGTCTGAAGAGGGGGCAGCAGCCTCAGTTTCCATGTCTGCACCCAGAGAATCGCTGCTTCACTGTCTCCCAGGAATTACTTCCTTTCTCTTGTTAAGAATCGATCACCTACTGAGTCAGGACACACTATGCTCTCTCTGATATTATACCTCAAATTTCCCCATCCTTATCTACCAGGCGACTGGAACTTCCAGATTTCTATCTCTGCCTGCACAGGCCCTAAATCCCCTGAATTTCTTTGCTATGGTTATGATTTTAAAAGCTTGCCACCTTCATACTTTCCACTCCTGAGGACAAAGCTTGCATTCAACTTGGCCTCTTCTAGTCCTCGCAGCTCATGGATTTTATTTTGTTTGCCCGCCTTCCTGTCTAACCTGGATAATACTTTCAACTGTTTCAAATATTTCGTCACTGACAGTGTCAAGTCCCGTACCTTCCTTCTTGAGAATCATCAACATTAGGGTCTGTGTAATACAAGGGAAAAAAAAAACCTATCTTAAGCCTCTGTCTTCTGAAGTTAATACCCATCCTTTTCTCTTCCATCAATATTCAACTTTTGGAAAGGATATACTCATCTAATGTCTCACTATTGGTTAGTTATTTATTATTAACTTATTTTACTCAAATTTATGTACATTCTAATGAACAATTATGAAAAAAAACCTCACTTTTGTCCCATTCAAACCAATCTCTTCTCCTGTACCTGTTATCATAATAAATCTCCTCACAAAACTAGTCTGACGTAGCCAATTTAATTTGGTTATTCTGAGTCCAAGGACCTTTGCCTGAGAGTCTTAGAGATTTAGTCACATGGTCCTTTCAGAAGTTAAAATCACCTATTTTCACTACTGAGCAGTATAGATAATGACATCCCTGAAGGTTCCTGCCCTCTCTTATTGTCCATCCCTGCACCTTCCCCAGCATGTGACCATTTGTCCTTAGGTGTACTGGCCCAAGAGGGTTGCTGTGGCACCAGCCATCAGGCACTCACACAACAGAGTTAATAGGGTGGCAGCAAAGGGTCATCAGGACGGCCAGAGATAGTTCTTCTTATAAGCCTCAGTTCTTTAACATAGGTCTTGCTGGCCAGAATTGAGTCACATGCTCTTTTCCAGATTAATCAGTAGCATAGGGAATTCTGTGACTCTGTTTGGTTTGAAGTGATGACTTTTTTATTCCCTGGGTTAGACTCATTGACACATGAACCAAATAGGATTTCTGTTGGTGAGGAAGACATGCATTTGAGTCAGAGTGAGGCTAATTGTTGGGCTATTGAAGGTATATCTGCTAAAGAATGACTTCCGTACACACTCTCCACGCTTTCCTAACTAGACGTAATAAAAAAATGGCTTAGCAAAGCTAATAATTGCTGAATAGCATTATGATGATAATGATTATCCTCTAGATTTATTTCCCAATCCTATCCTATGCCCTCTCTAATATGCTCAAGATGACCATTAAAAACAGAGTCAAAATATTACATGCATTTCCCTTAGTATATTTTGTTCCTCTGCTTGGCCAATCTCCCATGTTTTCAAACACTTCTAGGTGGATATCCAACGGGTGAGAACTGCTAATTACTGAGCCATGAACATTTACTATAAACCAGGAATAACAAATATTTAACATTTACTATTATGTCTGAAGAATGTTGCTAAGCATATTTACTTAAACGTGCTCATTTACTATAAACCCAGGTGTCTTGCATTTATATGTGGGACACTCATGGGCACGGAGAATTGACAAAATCTGCCCAAGGTTACTAACTAGGAGCTGAAGGATGTGGACTCTAAACCAAACCCTGGTCTAATGTCAGAGCCATGCTTTTGAACGCTGTATGGGAGGTGGCCCACCTCATCCTCACAGCTCTACGAACTTGATAGTATTAGCCCCATTTCACAGAGCAGGAAGTGGGCATTCAGAGCTATTCAATAATTTGACCAATATCAGAGCTCTCGCTAGGCAGAACTGAGACCCGGCTGGGCTTGTCTGGCACTAAAGCCTGTGCCTTTAGCTCACCATCTTAGGGGCAGCGAGGATGTTACTCCCTCTATGAAACGTTCCTTAATTCTCCCAACACCAATATGCCTCTACCCCACACGGCACTCCACGCGAAGGCAGCGAGCAAGCCGCGCGACGAGCGCTTACACGCCTTCCCACGGGCACTCGGCGTTCAGGTGGTCACGTGGCACCTGCATGCTGACTCAGTGCACCTCCTGACGCGCTCAGCGCCATGCGATGGCCGCTGAGCACATGAGACAAGGCTTCCCAGTCTGGCGTGCGCTGGGCGCTCTGTGTGCCATACAAGGGCACTTAGCACACCTGGCCCCAGGCCTGCAGCACCTGCGTGATGGGCACCAAGGACACAGCTCACCGCCCAGCGGCGTCTTTCTGTTACACCGAACGTGAGCCCTGCGAGTTTACATCTTTTATCCACAGGACCTTGCACAGTACTTAGTACGGAGAGTGAATTCAATAGTAGAGTACAATAGTTATCTTAGTAAAATAAAAAAAACCTTTATATCTTATGTGCTTGACACTGAAAAACACATGTTCTAGTACTACATATTTAAACTTCCCAGACACTAATTAAATACTTGAGTGATTACTGTGTGACACACATTCATAAATACAGAAAAAAACCTGATGCCTATTTAAGGAAACAAAAAATAAAGGGTAATGATACCGAACCAAATTAACCTTCTCCTTCAGTTTAGTCAACGCATTTTTTTTTTTCTTTTTTTGCGGTACACGGGCCTCTCACGGCTGTGGCCTCTCCCATCGCGGAGCACAGGCTCCGGACGCGCAGGCTCAGCGGCCACGGCTCGCGGGCCCAGCCGCTCCGCGGCACGTGGGATCCTCCCGGACCGGGGCACGAACCCGCGTCCGCACGAACCCGCGTCCCCTGCATCGGCAGGCGGACTCTCAACCACTGCGCCACCAGGGAAGCCCCAACGCATTTCTTACTAATAATGATTAAGCCATTCTGAGACTGTTTTGAGGGTGGAAAAACAAGTGATGGTGATTCTTAGATTTAGAAGTTCCCATTAATTGCTTCCCATTAATTGCTGAGCTCCTGACATTAAAAGTACACGTGGGGCTTCCCTGGTGGCGCAGTGGTTGAGAGTCCGCCTGCCGATGCAGGGGACACGGGTTCGTGCCTGGATTAGGGTCCACCCTAATAACCTCATCGTAATTTAGTTACCTCTTTAGAAACTCCATCTTCAAATACATTCACATTCTGACCTACTGGGGCCTGGGACTTCAATACGTAAATTGGCTGGGGGTGCAATTCAACCCAAAACTGAAGGTTTTTTTTCTTATGCTAAGAAAAATAAATTAAACTAGAAGTGTTTCTTCCTTTGGTTTCCTTGATACCACTGTTTCCTAGGAAAAAACAAAACAGTGCTCTGGTCATACCTAAGGGATAAATGTCATTCTGAAAGGAAATTTTTATATAAAAATTATGAGAAGTAATGAAGAATCCCCAGCTTTTTGAAAGTTTGCTTTATGCCACATTATTTTTTATAAAAGACCTATATCAGTATCTGTTTTCACTAACTGAAAGAAAGCCAAAGAGAAGTTTCACTCTTATGAAAACAGGCGAAAAGTGAAAAAAGCATTCAGCATTTCTTTGCAGGAGCTGCGCCCTCACTGCTCCACCAGGCTCCTCCCTTCCCAGAGACCACGTTCAGCATCCCAGCGTCGGCCACCCCAGCCTGGGACTGTCTGTGTGCATCCGTGCTTCATCTCCATTTACTTTGTGCACCTGTGAGCAAGACAGGTCCTAAGCTAAGTGCTCTTCACTTTGGCCCCTTAGGCTTAGGGCTCTACCTTGGGATGGCAGGAAATCTTCATGGGGGTCCCTCAGCAAGCTGACATTTCACCGTTTATAATGTACATGAGAAAAGACTCCACTGCTGCTTTCTTCATATCAAGATATTCTGAAATACCTCATCTCTTCATGTTTTCGGCGGTAGGGAGTCAGCTATAGAGGCTTTAGCTGGCTCTAACGGCATCATGTTCTCGCTCTTGTACAACTAGTTTACCTACTCATGATCGGGATTCACGTAAGACCTGTTTAGTATCCTAGTCTCTCCTTTTAAGGACACTGAAACCAGCAAACACATTCCGTTTTCTTGAATTTGTCATTTCTTTTCTGACAACTTGAGTATCTATGCTTCTGAACATCGGTGCAACAGTGCTGGAGCTCCGAGCAGTGCAATCACCGCCATCAGCTGATTGTCTTTGTTTTTTTAAAGCCTCTGTAACTTCTCGATGAAAATGGGCAGATTAGGTTTCAGATGAGTTTCATGACTCCTTGGAAGTATGCAGCTTCCACAGCGAGTGAATCTGAGACTTCACACCCTGGTGATCGAATCTTCACCTTCAGTACTGAAGGCATTATTTTGCCACATGCTTCCGCAGAGTTCGTTAATCTTTACCACAAGCTGGAAGCCAAGAGCTGCTTGACTCCCTGCAGTGTCCGTGTTTAGCACACAACAGACACTCAGTAAATATGCGTTAAATGAAGGTACTGCCGTCCCATTTTATAAGCAGAGAAATTAGCGTCACCTCTACTCCTGCGAGAGCACGTACAACTCAGCGTCCTACCAGAGGAAGTACTGATGCTGTACTTCCCCAGACAGATCTCTGCAATGTCTTCCCTTTTCTTCCCTATTCCCCTTAACTGATCATCCGTGCTTCCAAACGCATCTTCTGGTCCCTGAGGTGTCCCAGCTACCTCTTCACAGAGCCTCCCGTTCCAGCCTCCGCCCTCCCGTTCCTTCCTGGCCTGGTGGCCAAAATGGTCTTTCTAAAATATAAATCCAAATGTCATGTATATGTGGAATCTTTCAAAAAAAATGATACTAATGAATCTGTTTACAAAACAGGAATAGACTCACAGACATAGAAAACAAACTTATGGTTACTGAAGTGGAGGAGGGATAAATTAGGAGTCTGGGATTAGCAGGTGCAGACTACTATAAATAAAACAGATAAACCACAAGAACGTACTGTATAGCACAGGGAACTATAGTCAGTATTGCGTAATAACCCATGCTGGAAAAGAATCAGAAAAGTAAGATAGATAGATAGATAGAGATATATATAACTGAATCACTTTGCTGTACATCTGAAACTAACAATATTGTATTCAACTATACTTCAATCAAAAATAAAAATAAAATATAAACGGTATTCCCTATTCAAAAGTCTTCAAGTTCTGCGAATTGCCTTGAGGGTGACATCCAGACAGCGTAGCACAGTCTGCAAGGCCTGGGACCTACTTCCTGGCGGTGTCTGGGCTGCTTCTCCCCACTCCCTTCCCCGACAGACAGACCTGCTGCGGCTCCAGAAAGGCACCTCCTCTCTGCCCTCCCACCCCCACGCCCTCTCCAGGCACGTGAGCACACTGGACCTGCTGCCTGCGAGCAACAAGCCGGAAGCATTTGCCCATCTCACTATTTGCTTTGCAAGATGAGCAGACATCCGGGGGGTAGGGTGCACATGACCAAGCACATGTACATGGCCTGAATTGTTGTGGGTTTTTTCATATTTATCCAAAGAAGGTTTGGATTAAAGAGTTTGAAAAACACCAGATGCACGGCCTGGAAGGTGTGTGTCTGTGCAGAGGAGACCTTGGGTCCTGAAAGCGGCACTTCCCTGCGCGTGGAGGCGAGAGGCCAGCAGAGGCCTGCCTGCTGACACCCCCCCCGAAGAGTGGGTCCTCACCCAGCAGTTTCACTACCAAAACATAGCGTTCCTATTAGCTTTCCCATCCAGAAACGTAAACTTAGGGCTTAAGAGTCAAGATAAATATGTTTGCCCTACTGAAGTTGTTCTCCCTTCCCGTTTGGTTTTAAGCTCAAACCCTGCGTTGTTTTCATGATTTAAAATTCAAACTCTTCTTTTTGGTACAGTCATAATCTCCTGGTTCAAATCCTGGAAAAATTCAACATCTGATTATTCTAAAATACTCTGCACAATACAACTAAAGTAAGTCAATATTATTTATTTGACTGAATCACAGAGAGTATCCATTACCCTCCAAAGCACTTAAACATTGTTCCTGGCAGGTTCCTTTAAAATTATTTTTCTATTTCTATGTAAAATTTTGTATATGCTGATAAATGGATGAGCTTAACTTCCCTAGAATGTACTTGGTTTCTGTGTACTGTGTGTACAACTTCAAGGGGTCTTAGAGACAATCTAGCTGCAGTGTCTTATTTTACGGATATGGAAACTGAGACGTGAAAGTTGTCATTTGCCTAAGTTCACAAAAATAATAAATGAGAGTCAAGTTAGAAGCTAAAACTGGTCACTCATCCAGTACAATGAATTCTGACTATTTGACGATGCTGTTACTTTATTCAGAGGCACTTATGTATGGAAATAATGTTATTGAGACATTATTTTTTGTTTATTTTTTGTATACGTTGCAAGTATTTATTGGCAATAAAACCAGAAGACATTCCAATATTCTTAGATTAAGATAAATCTAAAAAATAAATAGTTTTCCTTCAATATCTAGTTTAATTTGATTTGTCTACAAAGTACAGGCAAAAAGAAAATGACACTATGGGAGAAAAAGAGCATCTCAGTGCTTCTTGTAGGTCAAATTATCTACAATATGTTCATGAAATTTTATAACAAGCTGCCTGGTAAACATGACCAGCTGTCTCCTCAGACCGCATTTATTCCACAGCTACACGGTTTGTTCCCTTAGTATGTTAAACACCATCTCTTGACTAGTTTAGTGCAGGTTAAGAACTTTATACATACTTCTTGACTAAACGAGGTATGAGGGACAACAATTAAAATAGGATCTGAAAATTAAAAAGTGGTTAATAGAAACAGTGGATTCAGAAGAAGAATATTCATCATGATATTCACAGTGGTGGTGGCAGTAATAGGAATAGTGGTACTAGTAATGGTGGTGTAACTAGTAATGGTGATGTGATGGTGGTGTAACTAGTAATGGTGATGTGATGGTGGTGGTGACGGTGGTGACAGCAGTAGTTAATAGCAATGGTAGCAGCTAACTATTTCCTCAGTGTTTACTGAGGATCAAGTCTTTACAAGTACTGACTGATTCATTTTTTTTCCTTGTATTAACCCTGGACCGTAGGTACTGTTAGTTACTTTTCAACAGGAAAGAAAACAAGCCACAAAGTGTTGGCATCAAGGCTGAGCTGCACATTTGGTAAACGGCACAACCAGAGTCATAACCCAGGCAGATGGGCTCTAGACCCCACGCTCTTAGCTCCTCCACCTCTCCAGGTGAGACGCTGAATTGTCACGCACAAGACAAGGTGGGTAATCATTCACGAAGAATGACGGACATCATTCTGAGCCAGATTCACAGAGGTGTGTGATGCAAACCCTATGTGAGCATGGCAGTCTCCTGGAAGAGTGAGCCTGTGTTTGTGATAAATGAGCTGTGAGCTTGCATCATAAAGGGTTAATAGTTTTTGAACATATACATATCCTGGCTCTTAAATTTACCAAATATGAGCGTAGAGCAGCTTAACTTCCCTATGCCTCACTTTCTCATTTGAAGGGGGGATATTAACCATATTTACAGCGTAAACTTGTTACGCGGACTGAATCAATATAAGAGCTTAGATAAAAATGATAGCCAGCTAGTTCAGCGCTAGCTAGTGCAGTATTATTTGCTTTCGTATCTCCTCAGTTAATTGTCGTGACATTTTTAGGTGAATGAAACAATGTGAAAGGGATCCAGTAAGAAACTTGAATCACCCGAGTAGTGATCAGCTGAGCCAGGGTTTGAATCAGTCTTTGTTTAACTCTGCAACTCCGTGTCCCTGACACTACCCCATACTACCTGGTGCTGTGGATCCGTCCGCTCACCTGCACTGATTCTGGGCACCGGCCTCACCCACACGGCTCCTGCGAGCACAGCAACGCCTCTGAGACACTTGCTAACCCCAAGGAGGCCACAGCTGTGTCAATCTTTCCTCAAATATTTCAATTTGCACCTGAAGAAGAGAATCAGTCTTCTCCCAGTGGTCACAGTGATAACATATAAAATTGGGCATATTCACTGGCTATATTTTCCTACCACATAGAGAAAGCTAGCAAGAGAGGGAAAAAAGGTTAACTCAAGAGAGAAAATCATGAATAATCAATAGAAACTGACTTGTAGAAGTTTTTTTTTTTTTTGGTTCCAGGTGTTTGCGGCCCAGCTCTTTGGGGGTTTAACTCTTCGTTCGTTTGCTTGAGCCCATATACCCTGCCCCCATATGTTCCCGAGCAATTTAGAGGTAGAGTTTTCACTCAACCAGAACCCAGGGCATCTCAATTCAAGACTAGAGCACAGGGTGCTCGGTTTCATTATTCTGCTTCCAACTCTTTAAAATTAAAGAGGTCAATTTTTGTCTTCAAAATGAGCATAGTGTGATATCTATCTCTTTAGAATAATGAAAACTGACATTTTTGTCATCTGAAAAACTAGTTTTTATGGAACTTAAGAATAAATTTCGGTTTTATAAACTCTAAGTGGAAAATAAAAGAAAACAACTGTTTATTTTCAGACAATGGGCTCTTGGTTTTTCTTCCAAACTTCTCAGGAGTCTCTGGAGGCCTTGGGAGCCGGTGAACTGAGCTCTCTTCTGCTTCCTTATGAATCCGGCTCAGAGATTCACCTGCTCTGTGGCCTTGAGTGAATAAGTAAAATCTGCTTGCTTCCCTTTTCTTACACATAAAGTAGAGATAACAATAGTATCCACCTCAAGGGGGTATTGTAAGGATTACATGAATCTAAATTTGCAAAGCATGTAAAGAAAGCCCTGAGAACAGCACTTGAAAATTAATAAATCTTAATTCAAGTTATTATCATTTGCCTAAGTATTTGTTTGAAATAAAATATTAGAAACTATGACAAATAGAATAAAACCTGAAGAAGCAAACTGTTGCTTCTTGGGGAAGCAAAGCTTCTCCTCTGGGTGGGAGCCTACTGAGAGTAGGCCCTCAGCAACTCAAAGCCTCAAATGCCTGAACACTAGGAAATTCCAAGTTGCCAGTGACTCATATTTTCACCTTGCAGTGGTGCACCCGTGCCATATTCTCAAAGGGATTGTTTTTAAACCATACCCTTGAAAAGCAGAGAAGCAAGTAGGAGCCTGGCGGCAAATGGCACCTAAGAACACGTGCACTGCGTCCTCTTTCCCTCTCCGCCAGCAACGTTCCCAGCTCCCACTGTGGCCTGCCACAGTTTCCTAACTGCACACCCAGCCAGTACTTATCCGACTGCGAGGTGACACCGCAGTGTAACCAGACTGCAGGCCTGACAGTACAGAGAAGCTAGAAAGGACTGAGGGAAGTGTCACTTTCCTCCTCCTTCCCGAGACCTCCTGGAACTGGAACTATTCCTGCCACAGTCTAGTGGCAGCAGAGAGATTAACTACACCCAGTGGCTGCAGAGCGCAACTGAGGTCGCTCACTGAAATGCAATGAGAGTCTTACCTGTGACTCTACAGCGTTGGGAAAACATATTTTTAAAATGGGAGGGGGCTTCCCTGGTGGCGCGTGGTTGAGAGTCCGCCTGCCGATGCGGGGGACGCGGGTTCGCGCCCCGGTCCGGGAGGATCCCACGTGCCGCGGAGCGGCTGGGCCCGTGAGCCGTGGCCGCTGGGCCTGCGCGTCCGGAGCCTGTGCTCCGCAACGGGAGAGGCCGCAGCAGAGGGAGGCCCGCATACCACAAAAAAAAAAAAAAAAAAAAACAACAATAAAATGGGAATCAGACAGAACAGGGTTTTGATAAGAGGCGTGAGTGCTGCCACTGTGCCCTCCTCTCCCCTGTAACTATTGTGAGTCAAATCTTACATTTTATGTTCTCTGTAAGGAAAAGAAGGTAAAACATATCCCATACTGATGTTAAGAATCAGTCCTAGATAAGGAATAATCGTTCCTGTTTTATTTTTCCAAAATGTTCTGAAAATCTGAAGAATCACGTATATTTTGGTCATGTACAGTAAGTTAAGTTTGGGCTATGTATTTTATGATACGCTGGAATAAAACGCTGGAGCCTAAAGTTGTAATAATAAATTGTATCTGCTTTTCATTTAGATTGTTTTCATGTTATAACATGACCTAATTATCTGCACACACTCTGGAAATAATGTTTTAAGAGGTATTTGAATATTTTTATGCACATGTGACGCAATGACAAAAAGTGGTTCTCAGTCACCTGAGTGATTAGAAATTTGTCAGGCAGAAAGAACAGAATATGTTGGTTCCAGTATTATTACAAAGCGTTTTACAATATTAACCTTAATGGTAAAATTATAAAATATAATATTTTTTCATGCTATTGTATACTTCATTAGCCACTGAGAAAATGAGTTCTAGAAAAAAAAAATTCTAAGTGTTCAGAATCTCTGGTCTTCTGTAAGTGAAATACAAATTTTTCTACTTAAAGTGCTGAAATATTTTATGATTCTATCTTTCATAGTTCTGAAAATTACTCCGCTAATGGCATGATCAGGTAGAGTCATGTGTAAATTTTCAGAATGAATAGACTAAAACCCAAGAAGCTATTGAAATATGACTTCTGCTTTAGCAAAGAAACAAGGGCAACAATCTAATCACCACAAACCTCATAGTTAAATGCTCATAGAAAGTGAGTGTAAAATAAAACATTTTTGGCATAATAAACTAACACAACCAACAGGAGGGATAGACTCTTCGAGCATCAAACTTCACACGCATACTGAGGGAGTGTATATTCGAATTTCTTACACATTTGTAAACTCAGAGTGAGGCGGGCAATGACTGAGGATGTAGAAGGGGGTAAGAATTTAATCCCATGCAGATAAAGTCCTTCCAGCACAGAGCTAATGATTCTTTAAAAAATTACAAGCAAAGTAAACAAAAGGACAAGTTAAGAGTCACAGAAATGAAAGACCCAAGAGTAGAGTTAAGGAAATGCCAGAAGCAGTGAGAAGTCAGGAAGGAGGCCCACTTTGACGGTAAAACTGATTTGTGGAGGTATCACTGAATGCCGTCTTCTTGATCTGCAGGTGAGAAGACAGAGCCAGGCATATCAGCGTGAATCCTCCTTCACAGAGTCATGGTACCGATTAAATGGGAAAAGGCATTTGTAAAGTGTGAAATGCTACACTGTGTTATTCGTGGGTTCAGATCATGGGGCTGAGAATCCAGCATTCTAAATTTGGCATTTAGTAGCAGTTAGAAGTCACTAATGTCTACCTATATTGTATATTATTTTAATGTAAAATAGGGGTAAAAATGGACCATATCTCATAAAGGTTTAAGAAACACATATGAGCACACTTAAAATAGTGCCATGAGCTAGTAAATACTTAATGCTCCTTTCTTATGCTGCACAAGGCTTTTTTACACAACCTCAGAACTAGGCGAGGCTCATTGACACTTGACTCCTCCTGAACTAGAATTCTGCACAACAAACAGACTTGGCCACAGGTGATTACATCACAGACCAAACGCTTCAGAAGCACACAGGGAGCTGGAGCCCAGAAGACAGAAGATGTTCCCAGAGCCACACTTCCTTACTACAGTTGGGACAAGTGCTCACACCACCTGATGTTAATCTGAGTTTTTAATTGTTTCTCGTATTGACTATGGCATAAATACATCGTGAAGAACATTTAAAGATGATCTGGTCAAACGTGGGCTTTGCACAAGGCCGCTGGCATCCTCACTGTTTAGACTCCTAAAGGATCCCTATTAAGCCAGCGTGGCAAGGAAGGCAACCGGGGCACAAGGCGAGACCATTCATCAGTGCCTCAGCTCTCAGAACTAGCGCGGACATGTTAACATCTAAAATCCCTCGGTGATGCAAGCATTGAATGATTTTGCATATGTGAGCAAGTTTCAAATGTTGAAAACTACTAAATAAATATGTTTTTTAGAAATAAGCCATTTCAAAAGTTACACTCCTTCTGATCCCAGAACAAGATAGTGTAGGCTCACTTTTTTTGTTGTTGGTTCTTCTCTCTAACTAAAAGTAAATAGCCTGGAAATTATTCAACAGAAGTGGATTAAAGGACTCTGAAATCTGGGGAGTGGGGAGAAGTTGGCTGTGCTAGAGGACTCGGGACTTGAGGAACAAGAATGTGGTGCATTTGCTGGGTTTTCCTTTATCTCTCACGTGCGCTGAACTGGGGGTCAAAGAGACCTGTAGGAGTTTCCAAAAGCAAGAGAGAGCCTCCCCTCTCAAGATCAAGGGCCAGGACAGGGGAGTCCAAGAGAGACGTACGTGGTAGGAACCTCAACCCACTAGCACGGGGGCTCCGGCGGGGGCCGCGCGCCTGGGGCGGCCGAGCAGGGGAGCCCCAGCCGGCCCAGCGGGTGGTCTGATCTACAGGCACCCCGGAAGCACAGGACACGGTCAGGAGTCCACTCCCCAGCACCAGCGCCGGCAACGAAGCCCCGACTCTCCAGCCACAGATGGGCGCGGCGGATGCCTCACCTACTGCTGGCGGGAGCGGCGCTCCGCCGAGCGGCACGAGAAGTCCTGGCCGAGTCACTTCCGGCCGCACCTCAACTTCACAGGGTCACCCGGCGGCAGTCAGGGGCCCCCAAAGCCCCTTCCACCTCCGCAGCGGACACCAGCAGGGGCTGAGTCAGAGACACAGAGGAAGAAAGTCATGAAACAGACCAGAACAGCAGTGGAGCTGGGGAAAACTGAACTGATATGGGGACTCGAGCTAGGAGTAAACACGTTTATGTTTATGTGCTAAACATAAACATGGCAACCACGGGCTACAATACAAGTTTAAACAGCATCAGGAGTCTCTGACCATAATACCCAAAGTGCCCAGGATACAATAAAACCTCACTCCTCAAGCCAAGTTACAGGAAAAGCAAAATCTGGATCCACAGATGTCAAATACTTACTGTCTGCTAACCGAAAAAGTTTGCAGACCCAGGGTTTAAAGAAGAAGAAGCCCGTCTCCCATCAGTTGGGGTCGGTTCCACGAGCTTTAACCCCCCTCCTCGTCATCCTGCCATTCAGGTTCTGTGTGCGCGTGGAGGCGGGGCGGGGACGTTGCCGACAGCTGCTGGGTGTTGGAGAGGAATGAGGTCGAGAGATAAACAGCCTGTCTGAGCTCCCGTGGACTGTCAACCACGGCTGTGCATGAAGTCAGAGGCGTCGCCACCAGTGGCGCGTGCTGCCCAGAGATGGCGAAGTGGGAAGGCTGCTGACGGCTGTCGACTGCGGTGCTGCCTGAGCCCGGAACTCCTGTGGAATACGGCAGCCCCATTCTTTCTTTATTTAAGCAGTTGTGGTAGGTTTTCTATTTATTAAGTCTGAGTACGATCCTAACTGATACACGTACGAACATTCTTTAACAACTGCGAGACATACTTTGAGAACTCCTGCTCTAAATGGAAAATTAGTGACTGTAGCTTGGCCAACAGTGCCTAGTATCATTTCTCCATGTTTTATGCTCTCCACTGAGGCTCTTGATTTCGACTCCTGAATTCACGTTTGTTGACAGTCGCCGCTAGTTTATGGCAACGTGGTGTCCTATAGATCACAAGCTATGATTTCAGAAACTTGTACGTGAATATCAGCTGCATCTGCCTGGCAATTCTCATTCCGTTTGATATTGTAGGTCTGCTTGCACAATTAAATCTTTGCCTATTGACACCAGCGGTCATGTAACCGAGCAGGACTCTATGGGGCCTTCCCCAGACAGCACCCACCACACCCATTTCCTCCACCTGCCTCTTGCTCACAGAAAAGCTTGAGTCTCCCAGGCTCCCTGAGTCACAGAAGGCTGAGCTCAAGTGTTAATGACTGGAAGACATGTAGAAACAAAGGACAGCAGTTGGACCAGGAGAACCGGTAACAATTTAAACAACAGATCAGCCATACAGCAGAGTCACAGAATCTTTAGTTCCTCCCTGAAGGAGATAGATAACAGTGTCTGACACACATTCTTGAGTTGTTTTACAGATACTAAAATCCCCATCAGATAGAAGAAGCTAACTGCATGGCCCCAGACTGGCTGGAGACTGAGGATTAATCCTGCAAACCCCTGTGACACCACCCTGTTACCTAACCATCAGCCAATCAGAGAATTACACACAAGCTGATCATGCACCCTGCAACTCCCCGCCCTCACCTTGCCTTTAAAATCTCTTCGCTGAAAATCATCGGAGAGTTCTGGTCTTTTGTGCATTAGTGCCGGTACCCCCTGCTTGGTGCCCTGCAATGAATGCTGCACTTTCCTTCACCACAACCTGGTGTGAGCAGATTGGCTTTGCTGCACGGGTGAGCAGAGCCAAGTTCGGTTCAGTAACAGGCATGCAGGTTAGACTTCTGGGTCTTCTGGAATGAAAGACAGTTGAGACTCAAGGGGTAGATTTTTTTCCCCCTGAATTCCCACAGTGTGTCATGGGTTGAATCCCCTGACTTTTCAGAAGAGGACTATAGGGTACCCCATGCCCAGGAGCAAGGAGTGTCTCTGGTGTCAATGCAAACAGCTGACCTCGCACACAGCCGCACAGAGCAACCCGAGGAGGGTCCCTTTCCCTTTCTTACCGGGATTCCCTTAAGTCCACTATACTCCCCTCCTCTGGACATACACATACACAGAATGGATGCTGAGAAGCCTGTTGACAGGTCATCTCACACCTGCAAAAATCCTCAGGTCTCCGATACGTCCGAAGTCTCCTAGACTCCTACATCAGTCCACAAGTGGACCACAGTTCTCTTAATGGTGAGTTCCCCTGAGCAGTGTTTTGGGTATACCAAAAATAAAAAAACATTTGCTCACATCCCTATATGGCCAGAATCCCCCATGAATACATTAGCAAAAAGTCTGGCACATAGTAGGTTTTCAACAAAGATTCAATAAACATATATAAAGTACTTTAACTTCAAAAAAGTCACAAAATATACTAACAAATCATATTTTTGTTGTTGTTTTATTTATAGATCTTAGCTTGCTTCTTCCCCTTTCATAGAACTTTTTAAAACTTTATAAATATTGCTTAATATAGTGTTATCTTTTTAATATTGAAAATCCCTTTTTCCACCTTTCTTTCCTACTATTGTTTTTTTAAAAAAATCAAATCAATCCCAATTCCATATTAAAATCATTGCCAAGTGTTACAAATATGTTACTCCTTACTACGTCAGGCTTTACCTGTCCTCTGAAATACCAGAGTATCACCTGTCTTATATTTTGTGACATTTCTTCCTTCTACTTTCTTGAGGGCAGCGTGACTTTACCCAGTATATCACGTCAGATCAATAACAGTGCCCTGACATTTTTTAAAATAGAAAAGCTCTATTTTGCTTCAGTGCATCTTAACAGAGTTCTGATTAGTGGGTATATGTTATTGGCCCAAGCATTTGAGGACAAGAAAATCTGCAAGGCAGGGTTTATGTGACCCATGGGAAGCTACCTCGCCATAGTCTGGAGTCCTGTCTGGTGCAAGGATTTAGTGTAAGACCTTAGGCCGTTTGGATGTGATCAATGAACTGGATACTGACTCCCCCTTTAAAGTGTGGCTTTGGGAACATCCAAGGCAAAGGCAAGGTAATTAGCATTTATCAAGGGAAATTATTTATGAGATGCTAAAAACAAATATTTTAAACATAGCCTCATTTGATTCTTACAACTCCTAAGTGAATTTTTCTTGTTAAGACCATGATTCCTAATTTAAGTTACTTTAGCCTTTAAAATAAGTTTTGAGGTAATTTACTCTTAAATCTTAACTAAAATGAGTACATTAATTGTAGAGTTATTAGAAATAACAAACTAATAAAAGTGAAATATTTAAAAACAAATTGCATTTAAAAACTGACCTTTAAATAACATCTGTGTGTGCAAATCTCTCATCTATCTATCCATCCATCCATCTATAATCTACCTATCATCTATAACCTATCTATCCATCTATCCATCCATCTATATCATCTATTGATCCATCTATCATCTATCCATCCATCCATCCATCCATCCATTTACAGTCTATCTATGTATCTATCATCTATCTATTATCAATATCTATCCATCCATCCGTCTAACTATCATCTATCTATCCATCGTCTATGTCGCTGATGTTCTGTTTAGAATCCTAATATAATAGGGAGGGAGGGGTCCAGGTTTCCCTCCTCCAGTTTGGTCAGGTTACTGTTTCTTGGGGCAAGTTATGACAGTCTTCAGAGACTTTCATAAGATGTAAAGATATTTAGAAGATGAAAATATTAAAGGGCACTTAAGGAAAATTATTTTAATGGACATTGGTAACACTGTCTTCACAGATAGCAAAGTTAAGCTCTGAAGCTGTCCTGATGTCGTGCGGAGTCCTTTATCGTGCTGACTGACCTTGACGCTCCCTGTGCGTGTGGTCAACAGGCTACAGGATGCCAGCCCGCCTCCCTCCTGCTGGTCAGAAAACTTCTATTTTGGTTCCATTAGCCAGTCAGCTGTGTTTGTCTCTAAACCCATTCATTCCATTGTAACTTGTTACTCTGATTACCTAAAATAATATTGGAAAACATATGCAAATTGTTGAAATATCCATGCCAAAATATAGAATCGGGTGTATGAGATCTATAAATGGTGTGGTGGTCTCATAACTAGGTTGAGACCAACAGGAAACAATATCAAAGTTCTTTCCCTTGTGGAGTTTGCATTATAGTAACCCCCAGACTAAACTTGCTGTAGGGGAAGGGCAGGCAGCTCCAGCTTATTGAGCCTCTGCCAGTGAAGATGGTGTCAGGCTAGGTTACATCCGGTTTACAGTCCTGGGAAATTGCTTCGTGGAGATGCCTTCTCGCTGGTTTTCAAATTTATCCTTCTATTGAAGTTTTTAGGTCAGTTATGTATGTTGACCAAATTTACAAATAAACTTGTTCATCCGATTAGTACAAAATAATTTCTCACGGCTCTGGAGTCTGAAAGTCTGAGACCGGGTTGCCGATGTGGTCAGGTTTGGTGAGGGCTCCTTTCCGGGTCCAGACAGCCGAGTTCTCGCTGTGGTGAGGGAGCTTGCTGATTGACAGCTCCGTTCCGTGACCTCCTTCCTTGCTTACAATCTTCCCTTTTTCTTTCCTTGAGTGGACTTTCTATCTCTGATCCCTCTTGAAATGACGTTGTCCCACTCCCCAGCCAAGCAATCTCAAACACACCCATGATTTCAGCACACAGCTGGAGAAAACTCAAAATTCCTTATATTCAAGCCACATACTGCCTAACCTCCAAACCCCTATAGATAAATGGAAATCAAACACACAAACAAAAACCTTCCCTTTTCCTTCGTCATAGCTCAGGTAATGTTCGCATCGTCCTCTCAAGTCACAGAAGCTACAGTCCTGGGTTTCATCCAAGGCTCCTATTTCTACCACATCTTTTATTTGAACTCTCACAAAGCCCTCTCCATCTTTCTACCCTGTTTTTCCCTCAGTCTAATTGCAAAAGAGTTACTGGGGCCTTAACAAGTATTGCTTTGGTTGCCGGTAAATCCGTCTGGTTGGGATGCTTGCAATCATAGTCAAATTTTTCAAATTGATCCTCTAGCCTTTTGCCAGCATGACCTTTCTACAATGGCTATTAATCATGTTTCTTTGTGGTGTAACATTGCTTCATTGCTCTTCATCAACTTTAGATAAAACCCAAACTCCTACATGAACATGGGCTTTTTAAGGTTTGGTCATAGTTTACTCTCGTCTTATTCGACCATCTCCAAGCTGTTCGTCACAGTCGTGCTGAACGTCTTGTAGGTCTTGAAGAGACTACATTCTTTCCCATCGTAGCATCTTTGTGCATAATGCCTTCTCCAGGGGTTAATAATCAAACCCAGCTGACACCTTGTCCATCTTCAAACTCAACCCACTTGCTCCTCTGAGCAAACTTCCCTGAGCTTCCCGTGTAACCCTCTTTATGGGACTTCCCTAAGCCTCAGTGAAAACTGTAATGAATGGACGGACCTTAGGCAGGACTGAGGACTAGCCCTGCCATGAAGCCAGATCCATGTGGGATTTTAGTTTTCACTTCAGCTGGCCTAACAGAAACTATTCAAGAGTGGGATGGTAAGCTGGCCAGACTCTTAGCACTTTGCTATCTGACCTGTGGTCTGCACTATGGATTTGTTGTATCGTAGCAACAACTGCACAACTCTGTGAACATGCTGAAAATCACCAAACCGTACACTTTAAAGAGCAAACTGATGGTATGGAAACGTATCTCAGGAAAACCATTATTGAAAACATAAATGGTCTCAGACCTTATCCCAGACCTGCCGAGTTTTAACAAGACCTCCAGGATGGTAGGGATTCTCCAACCTCTCAGGTAGAATGATAAACAACTGCCCACGCTCAGTAGGCCCTAATAATCAGGGATGTTTGCTCCCCAACTAGGATCTGTGCTTTGCATAATTATCTCCACACAGATGAATGTCATATTCTCTGATATTCAGAATTCTCCAACGACTGTACCCTCTGGTGCATTTCCACCATTCACATCCTTTTCCTTTTGTGACAAATCTGTACGACATAAATCAGAACGACCTTACTGTGCTGCATCACTCTCTCTCTCAGCACAGTAAGGTTTCACTGGAGTGCTAACTGTCTTTCTTACCTCTGCCTCCCTAGGGTCTAGCATGGACATCACCCTCCGCACAGCTGTCTAATGATAAAGTGATTCGTCAGTGTAGCATGTTGTGTTAGTCCAGGTCCTCTGAGAAGCAAATGCCAAGATGGGGTCAAACGTACAAGAATTTCATTAGAAGAAATATCTGTGAAAGAAAATGAGATGGGGCCCAGGAAGTCTGGCCCAAAGAACCATGATGCAAGGCCGAGTCTGAGTGAAGAAGAGGGAAGCCTGGGTGGATTTTTCCTGAAGTGCCACACAGGCTGCGGAAAGGTCTGGAAGGCTATCAGGAGCCTCAAGCCCAAGTCCACCATCAGAGGATTCCCGTGTCTTCCAGAAATGGGCCTGCCAGCGCTCGTGCCTCTACCACAGTCAGTGGACGCTGAGAGCAGCCACAGGACACACGGTTTGGGAGGGAGCACAGAGGCGGAATTCAGAGCAGAGCGGACGTGGCCCTGTGTCGGTCACGCTCCCTAAAGGCGATGATCTGAGAGGCATGTTCATCGTTGCCAGTGCTTTCCATAAACCTACCGCTTTTTTAACTCTTTAGATTGTTAACAACGTGTTCACTGATTGCAATGAGCCTCTTGCTTAGGTCTGCATTTCTCTTCATTTGACGCTAATTCCTCATTATTCATGAAGTGTCCTTGTGTGAGGGACAGAGCACTTTACCAGGTGGACAGGTCTCTGCCAGCAGAAAGCTGAAGAGCATGAACAACAAAATTACGCAAATAGTTTATTAGTCATAATTTTGTTAAGTGCCACAACAAGGAATACAGGCTTTGTGATATTTTTCTTAGAGTAGGAAAAGGATAGAGGAGTTTTACATCTAGACTGGGAGTTCCTATGTAACAGATTTTATGTCTTCTCATTCCTGTTGGTCTCTGGGCTGAACTCTTGCCATACCATACATTTTACTCAAATTGAATTTTATGTTTTAATTAAAATTACACTGAAGTTTCCAGAGACCATTAAATAGGAGATAAACTTTAAAATTAAAGAAGAGCCAGTTAACTGTTTGTTACCCTCCTAATAGATTAGCTACAGCTTCACTTCCCCTCAACCATTTTTCACGGATCCCATCAGCCAGAGAACATTCAAGGAAAAGAAAAATGTCACCTTAAGTAAAACATACTTAAGAAGAAAAATATATAATCTACTTTTTCTCTAACTTCAATTAAGAAAGAAAACATTCCTTATTAACAAATTTCTTGATTATCCATGCCACTGTTCTCATTCATACTCACAAGGAACTAAAATTTTATTTTGAAAGAAATATATTATTTGGTCCATGGTCATTTTTTTTTTTTTTTTTTTTTTTTTGCGGTACGCGGGCCTCTCACTGCTGCGGCCTCTCCCGTTGCGGAGCACAGGCTCCGGACGCGCAGGCTCAGCGGCCACGACTCACGGGCCCAGCCGCTCCGCGGCATGTGGGATCTTCCCGGACCGGGCCACGAACCCGTGTCCTGCATCGGCAGGCGGACTCTCAACCACTGCGCCACCAGGGAAGCCCCATGCTCATTCTTAAGAGCACTTTTCATCTCTTTATTAACTTTGTGGATTTTTAATATACTAACCCTTTTAAACTACAGCCCTGAGAAGCATAATTTTAGAGAGGGCCTTGCATTTGGCCTTGGCTCTGGTAGAGCTATCTTGCTCTCCTTGTTCATTTGTTTTTCCTGCACTCAGTGCGCTGCATTTGTTCCTCCACTCTGTGTCACTGTACTCTTGAGGATACACTGTACCTCTGTGCAATGTGTACAGAAGTATAATGGCTCTTCTTAGCTGTAATCTGCCGCGTATCCATCTCACCTTCTTTATCAAGAGCCCTTGATTTTTCTTGGCGCTCACCCCCCTTTGTTACTCTCATTCTGTGTAACCTGGAGACAAGTCCCTGTGGGTTCCAAAGATGAGGCACAGGGACCAGGTAGGTCATTAGCTTCATCTCGTTTGCTAACAAATTAAAAGGTAGAGCTCCCCACAAGGTGGCGATTTCAGAGTGAATCTCAGGTTTTGTAGAGGGATTTCTGAAACTGAGCTTCTCCACATCTACTGCTCTCTGAGTTGTGAAGCTGTAAAGCTGAGGCCATCTGACTGCTGTGAGGGGAGGGCCAGTCTCACATAGGAACCAAGCCAGAGGGAGAGATGAGGAGTGAAGAGGAACTGGATCCCAGTGATATCTTTTGAGACCTCATTGAAGGTGAGCCTAGAGCCAGCCCCACCTCTATGTCTTCAGCTATAAGTTATAAACCAATTGATTCCTCTTCTGGGTGAGCCATTTTAGGGCTGGATTTTTATCACCTGCAACTGCAACCACTTGAGTAATACACAAAATGAGTGAGGTAAAAGCCTGACTCAAGACCTTAGGACAGTTAAGTCTTCACACTACAGGCAAAGCTAGGTAAAGGTGCCGCGACAGAGGTACATCTATGCTGTCTGGTCAGGAGCACAGCGGGGCAAGTAGCAGTCACATTCTGGCAAACTGAGAACACCTCCCAACGGAGGTGGCATTTGTATGGGCTTTTAAAGTGTGAGTAAGAATATCATCAGGCAGAAAAGTGAACAAGGGCATTCTAGGATGTGGGAAGATACTGTGCTAAATTTAGAGCAAAAATGACACACTGTTTCAACCCTTTTATTTCACAGGTTGGAAGAAACTGATATCCTGAGTGGTTGTGATGATTTAAAGATCCTTCTGTGATGAGCTGGCTATTTCCAGACTTGTTATCAATTACCATTCACCAGTCATGTGGAGGAAGCAGAGGAATGGCAAACGATCATTCACTATTTATCCAAGTTTTTAGCACTGGTTTGCTGCGTTTAATTTCTATTTATTAGCTGAAGACACTTCATTGTCATACTCCATGATATATGATCCATATGATGCTCTGGAATTTCTGTCTCCTGAAATACCTTCTAAACATTTTTTAAGTATAATAGGACTTTCCATGGCTGTCTGTTGGGTAATTTGGATTTAAGTTTAACAATGAATATTATCCACACATATTTTGCAATAAGGAAGATTAGCAAGTTTATACTTTGATCAAAAATACTCACTGCGCTAAGCAGAATACATCCATAGACTATTGTATGGTTTGATTATATAAGGATATTCTTTCACATGAAAGTACCTAAAATAGTTTAGAAGCAAAAAGGAAATGGAGGGATAGGTAAGCAAGAGATGGGATTTTTTTTTAATTAATTAATTTATTTATGTTTGGCTGCACTGGGTCTTCGTTGCTGCACGCACACGGGCTTTCTCTAGTTGCGGCGAGAGGGGGCTACTCTTTGTTGCGGTGCGCGGGCTTCTCATTGTGGTGGCTTCTCTTGTTGCGGAGCACAGGCTCTAGGCTCTCGGGTTTCAGTAGTTGTGGCACGCGGGCTCAGTAGTTGTGGCTTGCGGGCTCTAGAGCGCAGGCTCGGTAGTTGTGGTGCACAGGCTTAGTTGCTCTGTGGCATGTGGGATCTTCCTGGACCAGGGCTCGAACCCGTGTCCCCTGCATTGGCAGGCAGATTATTAACCTCTGTGCCACCAGGGAAGTCCTGAGATGGGATTTTTTACTACTATTTTGATATCACTTAAAGATGCCTGAACATGACATAATAAAATAATTAACTACATTACAAAGATTCTCAGGCCCTCTAGAACTGTGCAGACTCTCTATTTGAGAAATCAGACCTCCAGGACACTTGAGCAACAGTCTTGTTAGGATAGAAGGCAAATCCGACCGTTTCAGAGGAAGCCAGCATCCCTGGAGAACACAGCAACTGAGAGAAATATTATATCAACAAAAGAAGAACCCGAAAATGAGTCAGGCATTCCCGAGACTTTTTAAAACATGTCTTGTTCACAAAAATTCAATAACAGAGAACAGTTCAAAAAAACAGACATGACAATCTCTCACTTATTTCACAAAAACTATCGGGAACATAACGGTGTAATAACACAAGCCAAAGGTAACCTTAATCCTGACAAGACCTTGAAGCCCTTACTGTGTGGAGAAAATAAAAGAACAACGTCCTCCCTTAGAATTGTGGAAAACCACAGAAATACCTTCAAAAAGAGTATTCTACAACACTGCCGTTTCCATTCCACTGCTAGTTACCTAAAACGTTGCCATTACTGCTTTTAAAACTGGTACTCTAATCCTTCACTACTTCACACAACATGTAACAGGCTTTTTTTCCCTTCCAATGGTGGTCACCAAGCCCATATCATCAATGACCTTTGGAAACAACCCAGAAAGCCTTGTCCCTACTCGCAACCACACTCCACTGACCCACAGGACTGCTGCCCGGTGTCCCTGGCAAAGCTCCCCGTAGGGACTCTGGCCCTTCCGATGCAACCCAGGCGCCACCTGCCAAGCCTGTCTTCTCCCCGCCTTCCCTGGAGCCCCAGTGATGCAGACACAGGGAATCGTTTATATTCCAGGCTCAGCGGTCAGCCTGCTTCAATGGGCCATCCTCCTACAACAGTGCTCCCCTCAAGGTTCGGGACAACACTAACTGACCACTGCATCTCCATCCTCGTCCTCCTCACCCCTTGCATCTGGGGCCTTGCCTTCACATCTTCTGTCACTGACCTAATTCCACACATAGTCTCTGTCTTCACCAGGCTTATCTCATAGCTTCTAAATGTGTCCCTGCCTCCGTTTCCTCCTCTGTACCCAGCACTGTGCCCACACTGCCATCGGAGTGAACAATCAACCCTGCGACCTTGACTTTGTCAGACATTTGTCTGGTGAGTTCCCACTGTCCTTTGAGACCCAGCGCAGACATCAGGTCAGCCTTCCGTGTCCCTCACAGGCTGGATGCCCCTTGCCTCCCCCTCCCACACAGCACCTCCCCTCTGTCTTAACCCTCCAGAAAAGTGTGAAAAATCGGGACATGGTTGGTTGCTACCCCAAATCAATCCCTCCTTTCTTAGAGATCCTCAATTTCATTGGAGTTTCCACCCATCATAAGGCAAAAAAGTAAATCCTCATCACTTCAAGCCAGCGGTTCCCAGGCCTGGCTGAAAATGCACAACCTTTAAAAGTACAATTGCCAAATCCTCAGCATCAGAGATTCTGATTCAATTGGCCCAGCATGGGACCTGGGCATCAGTGGGTTTATAAGCTTTTCCGAAAATTTTAAGTACAGCCATGAATGAGAACAATTTTATAAGTTGATAAACATATGTAATCCCTCGAAGATTTTTACTGTTCCACGGTTTGATTCATGACTTAATGGCCTAATCAAATGAAAAGGAATCGTTTCTATTCTGGGCTCAGAGGTCAGGTTTGCTTTGTCTCCTGCTGAATGTGAATAGGAGATATTTAGTACAGACTCCAGTATAGACTGTGTAATGTGACAGTGAAACCAACCTAATGAATTAAACACCAAGAGGAGTAAAGAAGAAAAATGGAAAGAACCTGAGGCTTTGATGATGTAATTGAGGTGCTGATTACACTGGGCATAAAGCCGTGTCTCTGGTCTTTGGATCCTTTAGCCCTGGACGTCCCCAGAAGAGCATAATCTAAGCGAGAAGAAGACTGTCCTTGAGTTATCCAGCACAGCCCCCCAGCACCTACAGGAGTGCTCGGAACCTTCTGGAGCTCAATGTACAATGTGGAAGGAAGAGAAGAACAAAAAAAGGGAGAAGTAACTTAGTTCAATGAATTGTTAAACTTAAAGAGAGTGCAGATATAGCTACTGAGAAATTAAGGAGTTTTTCACTGCCCAATTAATTTTTCTCTAAAGAATTATTGCTCTAGATTGTGGGATTATTGATTATTTGCCTTGACTTGCATACATTTTCTGTATTTTCTTAGTATTCTACAATCTTCATGTGTAATTTTAATAATGAAAGAAAAGTAATTTTTAAAAATGACTAGAAGAGGTTTTATCTAATTTGTTCCATAATTACTTTATACATGAAAATGTATAATGGCTTCCTGCTATTGCATCATCTACGTTGAGAGTGTACTTTTACTGATACATATAAAAATTATAAACATGCTCATAATCAATTATAATTACAAACATACAAGAACTATAATTACAAATATGTCCATAATTAGCCATTTTAAGCATTATAGCACAATTGTTTACTCTCACTTGAATCATAAAATAATTAAAGCAGAGAACTATAAATGACTTATCCAAAGTCATGCAGATTTTGGTCATCTAGATTTGGAAAATAAATATAGTACATTTAAAGATTTTGTAACACTACAGATTATTTTGCATAGTATTTTCTCCAAAACAACCATGTAGTATCAGAACCATGTCTGTAAGAGGTGGGTGTATGAGTATATATTCAATTAAAATGAGAATTCGCAAAAAATAATTTGTGTGTTTAAGGCTATAAGAATGAGACACTTGGAGTTTAAAGAAGTTCTAGATAAAAGTTACATCAACATATTGAGAATGGTCAAGAGTGGCTGAAAGATGACCATGGCAAGGGTCCTCAGGTTTTTTCATGCCAAACACCCTGGAAATATTGGGAGGCAATTTTTCACTCAGGAAAGTGACTGATATAGAACTGATGTAGTTCACAACACTGATGTAGAGACGCTAGTACAAGTCAGTTGACAAGAAAAGCTACAATCAGAGGTGATACTACAGGTAGATACTCTGCCTGGAAATAATTCCAGATGAATGTAAAAGCAAAATTTCCAGAGTCTCTCTCTTGTCACGCTCATTAATCCTACTGAGATTTTAATCAGAATCACATCGCACCTGTTACTTAAGAATGGGAATATTTTTTTTAACATCTTTATTGGAGTAAAATTGCTTTACAGTGTTGTGTTAGTTGTTGCTGTATAACAAAGTGAATCAGCTATACGTATACATATATCCCCATATCTCCTCCCTCTTGCATCTCCCTCCCACCCTCCCTATCCTACCCCTCTAGGTGGTCACAAAGCACCGAGCTGATTTCCCTGTGAGATGCGGCTGCTTCCCACTAGCTATCTATTTTACATTTGGTAGTGTATATATGTCCATGCCACTCTCTCACTTCGTCCCAGCTTACCCTTCCCCTTCCCCGTGTCCTTAAGTCCATTCTCTACGTCTGCGTCTTTATTCCTGTCCTGCCCCTAGGTTCCTCAGAACCAACTTTTTTTTAGATTCCATATATATGTGTCAGCATACGGTATTTGTTTTTCTCTTTCTGACTTACTTCACTCTGTATGACAGTCTAGGTCCATCCACCTCACTACAAATAACTCAATTTCATTTCTTTTTTTCTCTGGGTATATGCCCAGTAGTGGGATTGCTGGATCATATGGTAATTCTATTTTTAGTTTTTTAAGGAACCTCCATACTGTTCTCCATAGTGGCTGTATCAGTTTACATTCCCACCAACAGTGCAAGAGGGTTCCCTTTTCTCCACACCCTCTCCAGCATTTATTGTTTGCACATTTTTTGATTATGGCCCTTCTGACTGGTGTGAGGTGATACCTCATTGTAGTTTTGGTTTGCATTTCTCTAATGATTAGTGATACTGAGCATCCTTTCATGTGTTTGTTGGCAATCTGTATATCTTCTTTGGAGAAATGTCTTCTTAGGTCTTCTACCCATTTTTGGATTGGATTGTTTGTGTTTTTGATATTGAGCTACATGAGCTGCTTGTATATTTTGGAGATTAATCCTTTGTTAGTTGCTTCATTTGCAAATTTTTTCTCCCAAGAATGGGAATATTGCTATGTAGACAGTTTATCAATGAACATGATTGATGGTCTCCATTCCTTCCTATCTTTTATCCCCTTCAGGAAAGTTTTGTACTTTTCTTCATGTGGATTCTTCAGATTTGTTGACAAGCTTCCCTATGTATTTTGTCTGATTTTTGTTGTATCTCATATGTTTGAGTGTGCTTGGACATGATACATAGTAAGATGATTAGAAACTCTTAGTGGGATCTTTGGGGAATATCTAATTTGTCTAAAACATTCCTGCAATCATTCATGCAGAGACCACTGAGTAGAGCCTGCCCTGTGACAAGCCCTCTCAGGCCGGGTGCCCAAGTACTGGAGACAGAAGACAGGCCACACACATACCGTGGTTCAAGGTCTCCAGGAAAAGACTGGGAGCAAGCAGAGCACCTGTGCATTCTGAAGACATCGGGCCAAAGACATCAAAATCATGGTGGGAATTCTCAAACTTGCACAGAAAGAGAAAATTGGCCAATGGCACATTTTCATCCAAGGAAGAAAATACATTAGTTAAGATTATGGGACTACATTTTGGAAAGTCAAAAGAAAGACAATTACAAATTGTTAAAGGGAAGACCGAAATGGTTTAACAAATTTCAAGAACGGAAAGGCAGTTCAAGAAACAAAGTAATTTCACATTGAGCTAAGTAAACAAGCCCATTTGAAATGAAATTCCACATCAGAAATAGAAAGACCTGGGCTTCCCTGGTGGCATAGTGGTTAAGAATCCACCTGCCAATGCAGGGGACACGGGTTCGAGCCCTGGTCCAGGAAGATCCCACAGGTCGCAGAGCAACTAAGCCTGTGCGACACAACTACTGAGCCTGCGCTCGAGAGCCCGCGAGTCACAACTACTAAGCCCAAGTGCCACAACTCCTGAAGCCCGTGCTCCTAGAGGCTGTGCTCTGCAACAAGAGAAGCCACTGCAATGAGAAGCCCGCGCACCGTAATGAAGAGTAGCCCCCGCTCAGCGCAACTAGAGAGAGCCCGTGCGCAGCGATGAAGACCCAAAGTAGCCAAAAATAAATAAATAAATTTATCAAAAAAAAAAAAAATGGAAAGACCTGAGACGGCCATATGGCCTGCAATGCACTTCGACTAATCTTATTTTCTTAATGGCTTAAAGGTAAATTTAAAGTTAAATTAGGTTCAGAATGCAATTGGAAGTTAAATGGTGTGTAACTTAATAGCTCAATTTTTAAAGTAATAGCATTAGTTTGGATTTTGAAATAAACTGGTGAAAAACCATATATGTGCAAAATAAGAATGTTTTCTACTTTGTAAAACTTCATTAAAATTGCTTGCACCAAACCATAGCGAACAAAATAATGAAAGTAAGAAAGCAACCATACATACTAAGCATAAGTAATGCACAACTTTGCTGTTTTGGGGGAGGGAGCACCTTTAAAACAATCAAAAGTAAGTTGGATGTGGTTAACAGCGGAATGGTTTTATAGGTCTTTAAAAAAGAGAAGGAAAAAGAATTGATGAAAGAATAAATAACGGTTGATGATATTTACTGTGGGCATTTATTGCTATGATCAAATTAATTGTCCTCTTTTTTTCCAGGGTATTTTCTACACAAGGGTACTACATTTTCTTTATCATGTTTTTTTCCATTCAAGGATTTTCTAATACATTGTCAGTAGGTGCTAGAGACCACTAGTGACTAGGTAATTTGGTAGGTATAACAGTATAAAGTCCATATGTAAAGGGAAGTGTCTGTCAAGATAGGCCTGCAATTAGAATACTTCCATTTTATCGTTTATTATGTTAACCACTGAAGCTAAAGCAACTTCTCTTTATCCTTCACTAGAGATTTAGAACGTAAGGTAATTACAGACTCACATTTTCACTTCAAGTCTGCACTCATCTGCGTATGAAAACATTTTTATTGCTATAGCATAGATATAAACAACAAACAAACAAAAAACACAGAGAGGGGAGAAAAAGAAAGGAATTCTATTAATGATTTTCAAGTCGTCATATTGTTATTGTAAGTATTATTATTACCTTTTCTTCTCAAAAAGTTTTTACTAAGTTAAAAAAAAAAATCCAAGAAAATAAAGAGCCAGGATGGTGTGGGGATTACTTTAAGCTGAGAAAATAATATCACAACTGGATTCCGTAGACCTATTCCTCTAGCTAAAGCATCCTGCGACAGACATCTGCACCTTGGACATGTTAAGGAGGCAATAGGTTCACGGTGTGTGTCTCTGTGTGTGTGTGTGTGTGTGTGTGTGTGTGTGTATTGTTCTCATGTACTCCCTCATCTGAAAGTATTTCCAGATTGGTTAAACAGCGTGTTTACGCATTTCAGCTCATGTATAATTAAACTACAAGGGAACATAAAACAAAATGGACAAGTCTATTTACCCAACAGTCAAACCTTCTGCAATGATTCTGAATATATCTATATTTCCCACAACAAACTTTTACAAAGGGATTTTATAATATGCTATAAACACTAAAAGAAAAACATGATTGAGTCACCCATTTTTCTTAAGGGCTGTGTGTAATTAGAACCTGTTATTTTTAATACGTCATAACCAGAGAAATGCCTGGCAAATCAATTTCAGTAAACTGGACTCCAAGTTAAGTTGCCATTTTATTTCTTCAGTTTATTTATTCATCTTCTGATTTGTTCATTTGCTTGCCTCTAGATTCTTTTTTTTTTTTTTTCTTGTGGTATGCGGGCCTCCCCCTGCCGCGGCCCCTCCCGCTGCGGAGCACAAGCCCTAGATTCTTTTTAATGTGAAGTTATAATTGCTTTTATTCTCAAAACAGTTTAAAACAATAATAAGATTTAAAGCACAATATCGGGCTTCCCTGGTGGCGCAGTGGTTGAGAATCCGCCTGCCGATGCAGGGGACGCGGGTTCGCGCCCCGGTCCGGGAGGATCCCACGTGCCGCGGAGCGGCTGGGCCCGTGAGCCGTGGCCGCTGGGCCTGCGCGTCCGGAGCCTGTGCCCCGCAACTGGAGTGGCCACAACAGTGAGAGGCCCGCGTACCGCAAAAAAAAAAAAAAAGCACAATATCAACTTCTTTAAATATCAACTTCTTCCTGGAATTAGTGGAAGAAGACTTCTTTTATTATAGAAAATATAATATCTCAAAATATTTTAATTGATAACATTTTATAAGATATGCAACACAGTTCAATCCCTTTACCTGAAAATCACTTGCCCATATGCAGGGTTAATTATTTATTGAATATGGATATTTTGATAAATATTTGAAGGCTAGTAACCTAAAACCTAAACCTTATGGAATTTTTGCAAATGTATTTATCACTCTCTAGTTTATTACTTTCTAGTTCTTCTTAAATGTGTCTATTCTACAAACATTTATTGAAGAATTACTATGTACTCAGCACTGTCCTAGGTACTTAAGATCACAATGAGGACCATATTCTAACACAACAGTAGGAGGGAAATAAATAATAAGCTACTGTATGAGACTTACGATGGCTATGAAGACCAGTAAACATGGTGATGTGGACAAGCCTGTCTAGGGATGGAGCATTTTATTTTAATTTTTTTTGAAGGCAGTTTCACTTTTTTAAAAATTGAAATATAGTCGCTGTGAAATGGTAAAAGTATAGGTATATATACAATATAGTGGTTCACAACTTTTAAAGGTTATACTCCATTTATAGTTATTACCAAATATTGGCTATATTCCCCATGTTGTACAATGTATCCTCGTGGCTTATTTTGTACATCATAGTTTGTACCTCTTACTCCCCTGCCGCTCTACTGCCCGCCCCCCACAGGTGACCACGAGTTTGTTCTCTGTATCTGTGGCTCTGCTTCTTTTCTGTCATCTTCACTAGCCGGTTGTAGTTTTTAGGTCCCACATGTAAGTGATATCACACAGCACTTGCCTTTGTCTGACGTACTTCACCGAGCACAATGCCCTCCACGTCCACAGGGATGGGGTATTCTAGACGCGGTGGTCAGAAGTAGCGCCCTGAGGTGGTAATAAGGGAACTGAAATCAGAATGATTCTAAGGGGCCAACATGCAAAGTTCTGGGCGTGAGCTAGATGCGTTCAAGGGCCGCACAGAAGAGCACAGACGAAGGGTGAGTGGCCACAGGGGACAAAGGGACAGCAGCTGGGGGTGGGGCTGGTCCACTCGGGCACGGCCTCCTCGCCCCTGGTGACAAGGTGCCGAGGCTGAGAGCACACGTCTGGGTCCGAAGTCACTCTTCCAGCTCGTGGGTGCTGGACTGTGATGCCCTGGGAGCGACGGAGCGGGAAGTGCGGCAGGAGCGTCAGGAGTAGAAGGCACAGCCCGGGGGGGCCGCCGCCGGAGCCAGGGGCTGAGGGGGCGGGGTTAGTGTCTGTCTGCAGACGCAGAGGCAGAGCTTTCCTGACCCTGCTCAGGGGAGCAGGCAGGAAGGAGGGGGGCACATCAACGCCCACGGCTAAGCTGGGGGCCTACGAAACCGGCTTGGTGCCATTACCAGAAGCCGAAGAGGAACTTTCGGTATGAATATGGGAATCAGCCAATCAGTGTGCTTTGGTCCTGCGTGCTGGTAATGCTGAGGAGTTATTACAAATAGCTAACGTTCACTGAATGCTCAGTGTGTGCCAGGCCCCATCTAAACTGCTGTACATATGTTTTCAGATTATATCTTCATAATAACCCTGTGATAAGTCACCGTCATTAGCCCCACTTTACACATGAGAAGACAGAGCCATGGAAAGCCTCCTAAATTGCCCAGAGTTGTACAATCAGTAACCTGGTACAGATAGAATGTGAAGCCCAGGAGTCTGCCTCAAGCCTGTGTTCCCAATCCCTGTGCTGTAGAACAGGCTGAGTGAGGAGAGCCGGACTCCTGCCCGGCAGATGTGGAGGCCACAGCACCCTAACCACCCTGGCATATGTTTTTAGCATTTTGAATCTACAATAAAGTTCATCCCTAAGACATAAAAATGAGATTACCTTTGTTAGTGTGAAACTATTAAGTCATTAAATATTCAAAATCCAAGGAAAGGTAAGCAATGATTTCCAGAAGTAAGGGGCTATACAACCATAATGTGACCTGACAGAGACTATTTCTACATACCAAGAACGTGTCACCCAGGAGGGGTTTGGTCATAGACGTGGAGGGTAAAGGGGGAGATGACAGTTAACAGGCAGTGCTCTCCCGGGGACACAGCCCTTGCCTTGGGTTTCACTGGCCACTGGCAGGATGGTCAGAGCATCCTGATTCCGTGGTCAACACTGCTCTTATTTTATAGATTGATGCCATTTTAACACTTCAGTTATCTAATTCTGGTCCTTGTTTCTTGTTTTTTTTTTCTTTCTTCATGAATTCTCCTTATTATTATGTGTCTGGTGATATAAGACACATGAGAGTAGTTTCTTATTGTTCGTACACAAATATATGGCCACGCACAACATGAGTATTCGGGATACTTTGGAAATCCTCAGTATTTTCATTTGCTATTTTAGTATATTCACCTCCCAAATTAGTTTATTGTAGGACAAACTTCATAGAGTATATCTACTCCTACTTTGCTGATAGAATTGGGTACCTGAGATTACACATCTGAGGGACTGACCCCACACAAACGCACAACCGTAACGGTGCTTCACCTGGATGCCTTGAAGACTGTCCGACAGTCTTTTCTCTGAGGTCACCATGGGGCTGAATACCAGTGCGTACACCTAAAGCACCTTGTAAATTTACCTACTTTGGTAAAAGGCAATTAAACCTAAGTCTGCAGCCATTACATTGTTAATTTGTCTGTGGTTAAGTCATTTTTTCATGTATCTAATCTCCAGTTCCCTTACACTGGATTGAATTCACCATGCAATTTGATACAGTGTGGGATAAATACACATATACTACATATGCAAACAATGTAAGTAATATATAGAATATATAAAATATGTGCAAACTTCATTCACATTTGTGATATGTAAATTTATGCATTAAACCAGTGTTTGTGGGCAAATCACCTTTCAAAGTTCTCAGAATTTAATACTGAACAGGAAAATACAAATCCTAGTTAAGATGAATCAGGGTTTGTCAACTCTAAGAGACTCACTTCAAATTAAAAGACACAGGTAGGTTGAAAGTAAAAGAATGGAGAAAAGATGTAACATGCAAACATTAATAAAATACAGGAGGAGTCACAACATTAGTATCAGATAAAATAAATTTCAGAACAAAGGAACCTGCTAGAGAAAAAAAGGGACACAACATTATGATAAAAGTATCAATCCAGCAGTAAGACATACGATCTTAAATGTGTATGCATCAAGTAACAGAACCACAAAATGCGTGAAGCCAATTGGTAGAGCTGAAAGTAAAACTAAACAAATCCACATCAGTCAGACATTTCCTGTATATGTTATTCTCTGCGTTGAAGTGATCATGACACACGAGCCACAACCCTGAGATGGGACTTTCCTGTACCATCCATGCCGTGAAAGGGACTTAGCCAAGAGCTGTGGAGCAACACAAACAGATGGGCACAGCCTCGGCTCTCAGGTGCTCAGGGTCTGCAGACAGGGAGGAGGGGCTTTGTGTTTACACCTCGTCCTGTGTACATAATGCCATAGACATCAGCATCCCATATACATTTAATCCTAGAGCAACCTTGCAGGGAGGCATTCTCTCCATTTTACAGATGCCGACACTGACGCTTGAGGGGGTTATATAATTTGCCCAGATCAGTACCAGACCTTACATTTGATCTTCATTCTAATTTTAGAGCCCACACACTTTCTGCTGCACTGTGGCATTTCGTACGAAGTTAGAAAGATTAAAAAAAGAACTAAGAATTCAAAAGGGGGAGAAAAGGAAAAAACATGTGCAGGCTCAGTCAAGACACGTGTCCCAACAAGACACCGTCACTTAAGCCCGTCTCACTGTCACGCATCCTGGCTTCGGTCTGTGAGCTGTCAACTGTTGTGGACAGTTACCTCAGTGCCCAGCACAGTCCTCTGACCAACACAACAAAGGGTGAATGCACACGACAAAATAACCCTGGCTAGGAGAGCACCACATCATAAGTAAACAACTTCCTCCCCCAAAAAAGAAAGGAAAGAAAGAAAAGAAGGAGGGAAGGAAGGAAGAGAGGAAGAGAGGGAGGGAGGGGGGAGAGAGGAAGGAAGGAGGGAGGGGAGGGAAGGAAGGAAGGAAGGAAGGAAGGAAGGAAGGAAGGGAGGGAGGGAGGGAGGAAAAAAGAAAACGAGAGGGAGGAAGGGATGGAAAACTATCCACATAATCGATTTCCTGGTAACCCTCACAATTCTAAAATTTTCCTTTAAATTATGTTTTGCTGAATCACTACAGAAATGCATGATGAAATATACCTTTCTCATCTCTCATGACAATATACTTAGGTTTGATATAACAAATCGTATTAATTAGGTTAAACCCCCAAATGCACAGTAGCTGACATGACCCCTCTCTTGAACTTGAGCCTGCAGGCTCAGTGAGGGTTTGTTTGCTTGCTCACTTATTTGAAATAAAATATGTCTGTCCTTGACCCTAACACATATGATCCAATGCCTTACTGTTTTGGTAACTCCCCTATTGCTTCCATGGGACCATTCACTCATTTGTCTTACCTGGCATTGTTGGAAGGCAAAACCCAATAATAATTGCTAACATTGACGGTGATCTTGTGCCAGACAACGTCCTGAAGGATTTTACCTGTAGGAAACCATACAAAAACCTAGGAAGAAAGTACTATTATTGTCTTCCCTATTTGACTGCTTGCACCGGGAGGTTAAGAAACCTGCCTTACATGGTTTGCAAGCAGATTTGAACCCAGGGTGTGAGGCTCCAGGGCCTGCACATTTAACCACTAGACTATTTGTTTTAAAAGATGGTTCCCACCTCCTGACTTAACTATTCTCCACAGCTTTTCTGCTGTGTCATGAGTGGCCTGAAAGTTTGAAAAAAAAAAATGAGAAGCAAGTTTCCATAGTGATAGGAGGACGAAGTGGATGTAGCCTCAACTAAAGGGCTGGCTCTTCTCTTTCAGACAAAAGCACCTAAAGCTAGTCCTAGGTCTAAGATCTCAGCTTTGTCCTTCAGTGTTGAGCTCAATTTCTTACGTACAGAGCATAGTAGGACACATGGCCTTTCACTAACTTGCTCTAACAAGGCCCTTAAGGACAGAGAATATTTAGATTAAAGCAAGAGTACCTGAGGAACCAAAAAGGTCATGCGGCTGATAGAAATCCAGGCTTTCAGGCTTTATCTACTGTGAAGTGAAACAATATAAGGCTATTTTCAAAGGCTATTTCACAACCCCAACTGCATGTACAAGAAGGCCATGATTCATTTACCACTACCTTTTGAACTGCTTCCAGAGCCCTTGAGAACAGAAAGGATAGAAAAATGGGGCCAAATAGAATTTCCTGACATTACCCACTGTTTTCAATAAAAAGATGGTAAAATATATTTTCTAAGGAAAACGGGGACAATCAAATAGTTAAAAAAATAATTCTTAAAACATTACAAAATGCATCGATATGCTTCTCTCTCTAACTCTTGTTTAGAAATAGTGCAAATTTTCTTATGTGGGAGAAAAAAGGATGGGTTATGCGTTATGCTGCACCTCAGAGATGTCTTCCCTCGAGACTGACTGGGGAGAAGAGAGGTATTCTGAGCAAAGATGGTACAGGGAAGAACTGCTTCTGAATTGGCACGATACAGGCACACACTTCCTTTCCTCCTCCATCCTCCGAAGTGTGATCGTGCCTGTTACAGATGAGGAACAACGGATTCAGAGGAGTTAGCGGGTTCGCCCGCACGGGAAAATAGGTCTGTACTCTCGCCGGCCCCGTGCTGCCCGGCCTGACAGAGCCTCCTGACACGGGCTCTCCACCGCGCGACGGGGAGGGACGGAGAAGCAGGAGCACTGGCAAGTTTTCTGACGCTTCCTGAAAACCTGGGAGGTTATCGTGCAGACGGCATTGCATTTATTCACTCAAAAAGATCTACTGAGCACGAGACTTTTTCAAAGCAAGCTGTCGTGAAACAGGATGACTCCCACTCTCCAGATAGAACACTGTCCACAGGACAGGGAAGACTGAACGCATGGCTCACATAAAGTAGGAATGGGGATTTTTAGCAGGGACCTGGCACCAGGGCGAGGGAGGTCAGGGAAAGACTCCAAGAAGCAGCAGCAGCTCTGTCAGTGCCTGACCATTCAGTCGATGTTAGCCTGTCGGGGTCACGGAGGCAGCGGACGTCAAGGTGGGAGACAGATGGAGTCTGAATCACAGGTGCGTTTGGAGCGACTGGAGGACCGCAGCCCATCTGAAGAATTTAAGAGAGAGCTTACCCTCCCGGTGGTTCAGGCGCAGGGAGCTGAGAAGAGGCAAAAGAACCGAGGCTGGGAAGGTGGGCGGGGGCAGCTTATTCCAGAACCAAGAGGAGGAGCTTGGACACTGCCTGAGAAACGGTAAACTGAGCAAGGCTCCGATGAGAACAGACATTCTGGCAACAGCATGGAAAGTGATTCTACGGGAACAAAGTGGGTAACAGCTTATGAGTTGGTTCACTGATCTAGAAATGAGAAGGTGGTAGTAATGGGTAAGGAGAGAACTGGAGAGAACCAGGATCTCCTTAAAAGTCAAGGGCACAGAACTTGCTCATTATATTCGATTTATGTATAGATTCTATACTTTATATATATTCCTATTGTAATTATAATTGATAAAAAGTCTAACATTTATACTATACTACATTTCACTATTTAATATTTAATAGGATATAAATCATATATTATTGTATATATTTGTATTTACATTAATCACATATATAACCTATATATATTTATATATTTTATTTATAGATATACATATATATTTTCTCTCTCATATAACTAGGTATTTAACTGCTTGTACAGATTAAACAGGTGCAAAAATTACCAGTCTGAGGAACTGTGTAACATCTCTGAGAAAACTTCCCCGAAATCCACAGGTAAAAATGATCACTCCATCTTCTGTGTCCCACTGTGTTACATAAATATGTCTTTTGCAGGGCCTGAATCATTTTGTGTTACATATGTTTCTGTGTGGGTTATCTTCTCCCTCTAAACTATAAATTCCTTGAGAACAGAGATTTGTTTTCTCTTTGTCCATTGTACAACACACAATGGAATAAATAAATAGATATGCAATAAATGTTTAACATTGATTACTCTTTGGAAAATACTTCCACCCCTGAAATGTCTTCTGGAGAATAAATTATAATTTTGTGTATCTTCCAAATTTACAACTCCTGTATTTTTTAAAAAACAGGATTAGGATTAGGGATTCTTGAGACTTTGACAAATTTGGGGGGTAAGAAGATAAATCAGAAAACAATTCTTACACTCAAGAAAACTATTTTTTGTAGAGGCAATAAGGCACATAATAAATACTGGAAATTCCAGTTAGAAAGTAGCTGGGGGCGATGAAATTTAAAACATTACAAACACAAAATAAATCTACACACCACACACACACACACACACACACACACACATACGCAGATTAAGGAGCAACATTCATGCGTTCATTCACTTAACAAGTACTGAAGCCCTGCTGATTCATGTGACAGTGCTTTTATCTTCAAGAAGCTTAAATGACAAGAAGCAAGCCCGTGCTGTTAAAGCAAAACCTAGTTAGCAACTGTCATCATTTATAACAATGCTAAACTAATTTTAAGGCAGAAATAAGTTATTAAGGTCAAACATACAAAAATAACAGGTTTATTATATGGCTGGTATTTACCTAATTAATGTTGAAGAATATAAGTCAAATGCTACAAAAATAGGGCTAATTAATTAACTGAAAAATCTGTTTCATGATTTTCATTTTTTTTTAAATTAGGAGTCAACACCCTTGTACTTTACGATAAACATAGTACTGAAAAAGAAATAGAATAAACTTAAAAATTTAAGTATTTAAATTAATGACTATTTCGAAAGGAGAAAAGAAAGTAAACAAAGTATACTAAAACAAATGAGCATATTTAGAGGTAAAGCAGGTGCAGGGCAAAGCTGTGCAGAAGGATGGTGCATTTTTCTCCTGTTCTGCATTTCTCTACATGGCCAGCAGGAGTCACCAAAGAGCAGGAGGTCAGGGTTCTGTCATACCTGCAGCTATTTCACTCTGAATCCTGGGATTTCACTTTTTGGGTTTTTTTCTCTTGGTGTAATTGTCTTCAAGGTCTCAAATTTTTCTCAACCCCAGTACTTTGGGATCTATTTTAACCTGTCAGTTTTGAGAGAATAATGTAAAACTCAGAGAAGTTAAAAATTTGCATGAAGATTCTTAGCTGTTTGGGGAAAATTATTCTATCTGATAAGTAAAAGAATGTATCTGTAATGTCCTTACCCATGAATGGGTAATACATTAAAACAATTATTTCTCCCATCAATTTGCCACAAAAAAGTGGTGCTGCATATAGATAAATGATAATATTTAGGATCTATTCTGAACTCAAAACTATGTCTTTTAGCCTTTTATCATATATTCCAGCAAAATCTAACATTCTTAGAACTAGAATGTGAGTAAAAAACCCGGAATTTAGGACATTCAAAGAAAGTCACTTATCCTCATAATATAATGACACTTTAAATTTGGGGGAACAGTAAAGTCTGACTAGAACAAAATTAATATGGATGAGTAATCCTAAAAGTCATTATAATAAGCTAACAATTTGACAATGAAGAAGCAGCAACTTTCACTAGGTAAAAGTAGAAGCAAGATAAAGTGTAACAGTATTAGGTGTGTGGGGAAAGTTGAAATAATGAAAAATTTGAACTATCATTTATTTTGTTTAAATAACTAGCATTTACAACTATCAAGGAAATCTTGAGATTGTTTATCTTTGCCCTCTATGTGGGAATAAGGTTTTATTTTTTGATTTATGTAACTGAATTCAGTTTAATGAATGATTACTCTTGGTCCGAGTCTTGGTAATATTTACATTCACTTTAGAACTATATTGGCTATGATTATAGATTTCAGAAGAATATATTGAAATGAGGTGAATTAACTTCAGAATTTGATAAATGAAGAGAAGTTAAATATCCGAGAAAGAATGTAGTATCTTCATTTGCAACTGTCCTTCAAGGCTCATGAGCCTGCAGCTATAGGTAATTTTCGGAAAGAATACCAGGTAGATGGGAGGAAATAGGGATGTGGGTAGAGAACAAGAAAGCAGATCAAAGAGAACAGCAGTCATACTAACAGAATCAAGAATTTGAGAATATAATGGCTCTTGGAAATAATCTAATTTGGGGGTCAGAAAACTCTGGCCCCAGCACCAAATCTAGTCTGCCATCTATTTTTTATGGTCCGTGAGCTAAGAATAATTGTTATATTCGAAAATTTTAAATTAAAAATTAATAATGCTTTATGAAAAGTGAAAATTACATAAAATTCATATTTTGGAACGTATAAATGCAGTTTTCTTGGATCACAGCCACAGGATCACATGTTGGTGTATTGTCAGTACCTGCTTCCTTGCTGAAAGGACAGAGATGAGTCACTGCAACTGACCTACACAGCCCGTCCCTCAAAGCTGAACTCTTTACTCTGGTGCTTCACAGACAAGTTTGCTAACCCCAACGCAGCTGAATCTTTCTTCACATGAAGAGGAAGTTTTGACAGCTTTGTTTACCTGTCCAAGGTCCTGAATATTGTTCCTAGCAAAACTAGATGCAGAGTCCAAATACCCTGACTGCCTGTGGGCTCTTTCTACTATGCACCAGTCCTCTGTTCATCTCTTTTGTCCTAATGGAATCACATACCCATAGGATTTAGAGCCTGCAGGGCGTTTAGAAGTTTGATAATTACGCGATATTTATCCTCCTATATGACAGTCACTTTGTGAGGTAAGTTACTTAAATAATTTGATCATTACAACACGTGAACTTGCTCCTACAGTCTGTCTTTCCATGTAACTATCATATCTGTATATTAATCAATGTAGTGTCTCCTATATTTTAGACACTATTCTAAGTGCTTTGCAAATATCTTATTTAATCCATTGAACAATTGGAAAATTTATTTGTAACCACATAACACATTCTCAACTTAGTGATTAAATGTCTGACTCCACGTTATATCCCAAGCAATGAAATTGATTTAAATGAAATTGATTTAAATCATGAGCTGGCCTCTGTAGGGACAGAAAGAGACAAGGTCCTTCTCTTCTTTCACTTGCCCCTCTGCTGCAAATTATAATTTTTAAAAATCTTTTTCAGTGTTATATGGGGGTAGCAGTATGCAGGCAGATATTAGGATAGTGAAGTTCTTATGTGACTGGTGTTATCATAAGATGATTTATTTTTCTCTGGACCTGGAGATGTTTAATGCTTATTAATTTTCTGGTGGTTCTCCAAAGGTCCTCACTGACAATATCTATATAGACTTAGTATGATATGCGTGGTGCATTTTTCTCAGGATGCCCGCTTGCCCCGTCAGCCCACGCTGTTGTTTTGGGGTGTGTGTGTGTGTGTGTGTGTGTGTGTGTGTGTGTGTGTGTGTGTGTGTCTGCCCATGTTGTAGTCTTATCAGCCTATGAGAAGCACTCCCTGACAAACTGGGAGTACAGTTTGATCACAAACTACTTTAATTCCACTGTTGAAAGAGGAACCACCAGTGTCTCATCTTCTGGCTTATCTGGGCAAGAGTCAGACACTTGTCCGCTATGTTCCTCTAGTTGCCAGGACACATGGTCAGCTTAGGAGTGGTTCTACTGAGACCACGCACGAGCCTGAGGGCAAAAGGACTCACAGTTCACTCAGTAGCTCTGTCCAAAGACAGCCCCTGCACAAATCATTTGATCAGTCAGACTGCTTTTATACGATCAATGTGAGTAAGGTATCAGGAATAGTTTTCAGTTATTTCTTTTTAAAATTTTTATCTTAGCCATGTTGGTGTGTCATATATATTATACATTTATGCTTTAAATCTAATTTTACTTCCTGCTAAATAAGCCATAATTTCAGAAGCCTCTGGAGTCTCTGTGAGTGGACACTATCTATCAAGATCACTCTCAGTGCTTATAAAAATTTAGATTCCTGGCTTCACTCCAGATTTGCTAATATAGCATCTGCTGAAGAGGCAAAATGTAGATTTTAACAAGCTCTTCCTAAATGATTATTTTGCATATTAATATTTGAAAAAGTGCAAAAAATTGTGCTATTTCATTCTTTTAGAGTAGGAGGGAGGAAAATAATAGAACGGAAGAGAAGAAAGAAAGGAAAATAAATGAAAAAGCCAATAATCTGTTTTCTCAAAGTAAGCATATATTATTTACCATAATTTCATTTCTATGAAACATTTGTTTTAGTTTACCCCTAAACTTCTGTAATTGGGATATGAAATGAAAATGGACACATTCCTAATAACAGAGGTAATTCATTTTTCCAATTTCTTAATTCCGCTATATTCACATACTTGGTTCTTTTAGAATATAAAGCATGACCCCCAGAAAAATGATTAAGAATTTAAATTATTGTTATCAATTCCATAAATAATGAAGCTTTAATGTGATTTTTATTCTATAAAACCTAGTTATTAGTTGAAATTACATGGGTCTTCAGTTAAGTGATAAAATGTCACATAGGGAACTTATATTTTATCACAAGGAGCCAAGGACTGATGCCAAAAAGGGCCTCTTTCAGATAAGAACTATCATCAAGTTCTAGAATTTTTGCTGCTTTCTTTAAAAAATATAAAATGCATCTATTTAGTTCAAGCATTTATTAAGTTTTGGAATTTTTTTCCAAGAAAGCTTCAAATAGCTTCTAGTAATTTTGGTAAACACAAATGTGTTTCCATATCGTCTTCCAACACTCATCTCAGTTCTGAAATCCTAAAGTATCTAAGAACTGACACTGAGCTTTTAATCTAACCCAGTCAAAACTTCCACTAATTAAATCACCATATAATGTGATGAAATGTGTGACTGATATGATGAAAGAGGGCATTTAACAGGCCGTAGTAATAAAAAAGCCAGAAGGACCGAAACTCGTCTAGAAATGGGGACGCCTGTCCTGATGAAGTGTGAGCTAAACAAAAGCCTGAAGGATGAACAAAGTGACAGTGGGGAGGGAATGGCTTAGAAGGGTGTGGGCAAAGGCGCAGAGACTAAGAACACGGCAGCCTGCAGGTGTTGTCAGGATTCGAACTGGAGCGTGGTAGGTAGAGAGCACAGCAGCAAGAGAAGAAGCTGGAAAGGTAATTGGTCGAAACTTGGAAAGTCATAAGTATTGTGTGCCAGGTTCTCTGCCATAACAAAGAACCACAGACTGGGCGACATAAACAACAGACATTTATGCCTCACGGTTCTGGAGGCTGGAAGTCCAAGATCAGGCTTCCGCAGGGGTGGTCTCCGCCCTCTGGCCTTCAGGTGGCCACCTTCTCGCTGTGTCTTCACGCTGCTCTCTCTCTGTACGTGTGTGTGTCTAGTACCTGTCATTTCGTGATGGGTGCTAGAGGGGTCACCTGAGTGCGGAGAGATGGGAACGGATTCCAGAGAGGTAGGTGGAAAAATTATATTTAATTGTTGTATACTGAAGGCAAAGAAAATCGAAGATCAGAGGTATTATCTCACGTATAAATGCTGATGACAAAGAATCAGAAGACCAGAAAAGACTGAAAATACAGAACAAAGCAGAGATACTCAGCAGTGTGAGTAGATGAGGCAAGGTTCAGGTGCAGCTGTGAGGCTGAGAGCCACCCCTCAAGGAGCAGAAGCCCCTCCCGCACGGAAGGACGGCAACTGATATTTTTACTTTGTACTTTTTGGCCAATCTCATTAGCAGGAAAAATCAACTTGCATATTTCAGAAAAGAAAGATTATCAAATACTAAATCCAGGAAGGAATTCCATAACAGACAGGCAAGAATCAAGATGGGGGGCTATTTCTTTTCAATTAGAACACAAATATGGTTCTACAGCCCCTTAAGTTTCCTGAGGCCAGAATAAAAGAACGTATAAATTATAACAGGAGTATTAATGTTTTAAAATGCAATGATGATGATTTAAAAGGGAAAAATACGTCTTGACGTTAAAGCTTCTCCTGAGCTTGTCCCTCTAAACCCAACCCGATGTCTATTTTTTACACTGAATACAGGTCTCTTTCCTGCCTCTTGTCTCTGAGCTTCACAGCAAGTTTCTGATTTATTTACCTTCACCAGAAACCTTGAGTTTTGAAGGTCACAGCTTAACATTAATCTTATAATGTAAAATGTTTAAATCCTTTAGCGATATTCGCAATATTCTTTTTGTTAATTTATTGTATTTTTATTACGAAAATTTTCAAAAACGTATACAATTAGAGAGGATAATGTAACGACCCCGCCCACACCCACCATCCACTTCCAACAGCGTCAACAACTGGCCACCTGTCCTGTCAGCCGCCACCCCCTTTAGGTTTTTGTTGAATTTTAAAGCAAAGCAATCCTTTGATAGCACTTTCTTTCAACTGTGAATACCTGCATGCTTAACAGAAAAGGAAATTTTAAACAACAAAAATGTCATGAAAACACCTAATAAAATTGGTAACAACTGCTAAATACCATCTAATACTCAATTCATCTTGAAGTTTTCCCTGAAAGTCTTATAGATGTTTTTATCTTTTTTTGTTTGCTTGTTTAAATTGTCTAAATAAGGTCCACATTTGGAATTATTTGCTTTTTCTCTTAAATCTCTTTTATCTATAACCATTTCCTCTTTTCCTCCCATGCCATTTATTAGTCCAAGAATTGCCATTGCTTGACCTGTAGACTATTTCACAATCTGATTTTGCCAGATTGCTTCCTTAGAGATACTTGCTAATCCCTGGATTAGCTTAATCACAAGTCCCTCTTCCTGTATAAATTTAAAACTGTATAAGTTAAATGAATTCCAAGAGACCGTTAACAGATGAAGGCTCTAGTGTAATCAGCCTATGCCAATCACAGACGCTTAATAAGGAAATGAATGCCCCAAGAACAGAACAGAAAAAAATGCTACAATAAATAGCACAGCCTGAAGTGGATGGCCAGCATCACAAAGTCTACAAACAACAAATGCTGGCGAGGGTGTGGAGAAGAGGGAACGCTCCTACACTGTTGGTGGAAATGTAAATTGGTACAGCCACTGTGGAGAACAGTATGGAGTTTCCTTAAAAAACTAAAAATAGTTACCATATGATCCTTCAATCCCACTCCTGGGTATATATCCTGAGAAAACTCTAATTTGAAAAGATACAGGCACCCCAAAGTCCACTACAGCACTCTTTACAATAGCCAAGACACGGAAGCAACCTAAATGTCCATCGACAGATGAATGGATAAAGAAGATGTGGTACATATATACAATGGAATACTACTCAGTCATAAAAAAGAATGAAATCATGCCATTTGCAGCAACATGGATGGACCTAGAGATTATCATACTAAGTGAAGTAAGCCAGACAGAGAAAGACAAATATCATATATCACTTATATGTGGAATCTAAAAAAAGACACAAATGAACTTATTTATAAAACAGAAACAGACTCACAGACATAGAAAACAAAGTTATGATTACCAAAGGGGAAGGGGGGAGGGATAAATTAGGAGTTTGGGATTAACATATAAACACTACTATACATAAAATAGATAAACAACAAGGACCTGCTGTATAGCACAGGGAACTATACTCAATATTTTGTAATAACCTACAAGGGAAAAGAATCTGAAAAAGACCAGATATATGTATGTATAACTGAATCACTGTGCTGTACACCTGAAGCTAACATGACATTGTAAATAAACTATATTCCAATTTTTAAAAGTTTCATAGCAAAAATAATGTGTGCTTCCCTTATTTCTTTTCTTTTCTTTTTTTTAATTTTTGGCTGCGTTGAGTCTTCATTGCTGCACGCAGGCTTTCTTCTAGTTGCCGCAAGCGGGGGCTACTCTTTGTTGCGGTGCACAGGCTCTAGGAATGCGGGCTTCAGTAGTTGGCGGTGAGTGGGCTCAGTAGTTATGGCTCATGGGCTCAGTAGTTGTGGCACGCGGGCTCAGTAGTTGTGGCTCGTGGGCTCTAAAGCGCAGGCTCTGTAGTTCTGGCGCATGGGCTTAGTTGCTCTGCAGCATGTGGGATCTTCCAGGACCAGGGCTCGAACCCGCGTCCCCTGCATTGGCATGCGGATTCCTAACCACTGCTCCACCAGGGAAGCCCTTGCTTCCCTTATTTCTAATGACATGTGACAAATGTAACTCTAACAAAACCAAAGATGTGGAGTTAAATTTGGTGGGCTTTCACGTTTGGTGCAAAAGTCTATTCTACCTTTGCTCTCAGTCCCAGGTAAGGCTGGGACAGGTGTGCCCACAGCCAGCCACCCGAGGGGGAGCACCGGCAGACTCCCGGGGCTGGTTCACGCTCTGTCTGCACACCTCTTGCTCTTCACTTGCCTCTCCTTTTCTGTTTTATAGGCTGCATGAGTCCTTGACTCAAAATGACTCATCTTCGTTCTCATTTCAGAAACTCAGCGTGCGCTGCCCCGTAGATGTGTTCTTTGGGGACACAGGGACATCTGGTCCTCACGTGTACTGTGGCTCTATCCACGGCCGCAGAGATGGCTTTGCTTTGCAAGAAGACACGGAAGGCAAAGGCCACCTCCACCCCCGCCACTTACCTTTCAGTTAACAAAAAGCAAGTTGATGTCTTTTGAATCATGACTTATGGGTCTAGGGTTTAAATTTATGTCACCCATAATACCAGAAAAGATATAATACAAATATGATGATTTGCCATAAAACAAAAGCACAGAAACTAGAGAAGTCACATCTATTCATTCACTCAGGGGAATGCAATAACAAGAGTTAATATGGATAACAGGGAATGTTCTCAAAAGACAAAGAAGTAAATAATTAATTAAAGAAATGCAGGGGAAAGATTAAATAGTGACGTGCTCGTTCAGATTAGATCAGGATGAAGGTGTCAGACAGTACCCCCAATTAGAGGGCCTCACCGGCACTAATACCCATTTTAGATAAGGCATGGCCTGGTAATTAAACTGAGTTCTTATTTCAAGAGGTATTTATCAGGTGCAATAATCACATCCAGGTGGATACTTGGATAAAGGCAAGGGACTCCTGTGGCCACTCTTAGCCAATGACAAGGAGCAATGAGACATGCAGGTGGGAGCCCAGAGTCCTCTGGTCCTGCTGGAGCACCGGGCATCGCAGTGAAGGGCTCCATGCAGCTCAAGGGTCAGGGTCGGCCCATTGGTCAGGCAGGAGACAAACATTGAGTAACCGAAGTGAGTCTACAGGACACTCTTGCCGACTGGCAAGAGCAGTGTCTGGGGGTGTCATCCGCTGACATAACAGGGTGTCTCCCGCGTGATCAGCACTGTCTTCATCGCCGCGTCCCCTGGGATGCACCTAAACCCACTTGCATTGTAGCCTCGCCACCCACCGTCTGACCCTTGCCTTTTTCTTAGCAGTGAGGTCCTGACAGTGAGAAGCACAGTGTTTAATCTAGTCTGACGGCCAAAGGGAAGAAAACTACCATCCGCACCGTCGGAACCCTGAACAGAGGAGACGTTAAAATTGTGGGGGACACTCATAAAGCTGACACATTTAAGCCAATTATATTTTTCGTTATTACAGCCAAATGTTAAGAGGAGAAATGGAAGGAAATAAATATTGGAATATATAAATAATCGCAGAAAGTAACTAGAATTAATGTGCAGTCACTTCAACGTCTCCTGCCCAATCTCTAACAAAATCTGCTGATTTTTTCTTAAGTTTAGTGTCTGTTTTCTTCAGAAACTTAGGTTAAAAAAGAAAGAGAGAAAGAGAGCTTAAATAACCAAGAATCAAGCTGCAGGCTGGAAATGAGAAAAATTAATAGAGACTGGTAAGCCTATAACTAATTCCCCGGTAATTAAAAATGCAATAATACTTCCTTGTAAAACTAAAATACTGGTCTGGAAAAAGTAGCTATAAATAAAATCATGTATCACAACCCTTTTTTTGATAATTATAGCTTTATAAAAACTAATTTGAGGACATTACTTAAAGAAATACCAGTCACTATGTTTGTGTCTTTAGAACTCTCCCTTGTACGATTTATCTCTGACTTAGAGGAAGACTTTGATGTCAGGCTGATGTATATATATTTATACATATATTTACCTTTGATACAAAATTGGAGGAACAGCAAATTCATTGATGGAAATATCACCCAAACCCACACGAACCGGCACGAGGCGAACATATCAGGGATGCATCTAACAGGGGTAACAGTAAGTGAGTGCACCGGGGCCCCTAAGCCCTAAAGCCCCCGAGGGCTGGAAGGAGGAGGGACAGGGTCCTACATGGGAGAACAGTCAGTGGGAGGTGGCAGGCTGCCACCCTCACTGTGTCCGCACTGTGCTGTGGCCGTCAGGGCTAATGTGAGTCTGGGCTGCACCAAGGCAGCTACTGGCCCAGAACAGGAGACTTGGAAGGACCCACCGAACAGCACACACCTGGCCTCCTCCAGCCCAGAGGCGAGGCACTCACCCTGGATGGTCTATCTGCGGGGTGCGCAGAGACTACAGAGAAACGCAGGAGGACGGGGTGGAAAGGAGGGTCTGTGTTTTCAACCTGGAGAGGAGAGAGCAAGGGGGCCAGCTGGTGGGAACTGTCAAACGCCGAAGGTCCAGCACATGGGAAGATGAGGGGCCGTTTCTGTCTGAATCCGCGGGAGAGAGTGAGGCAGAGATGGGGGTTCAGGACAGGAAGGGGAAGCCCCCGTGTCCAGGGTCACAGTAAAGACAAGCGCAGCGGGCTCTCAGCTGCAAGTCAGGTTGGGATGGGCGCCATATATCAGAGGGGTTCAAATGTCAGAGGGAGGTTTGAGGTGGGTGACCACAGAATCCTTTTCATCCCTAAATCTGATCATTCTTTTACCAGTTCTAAAGGGAGACTATTACTATCACAATAACTATATCCCATGTTTACTGCCATTTCATGTGGATTTACCCATTCTCATCAAAACAACTCCCCGATAAGGGATCTTAGGTTAGCAGGTGGCCCAACATTAGTAACGTGATAAAATAATTACAGAGCTTTTTCAAGGACAACCAGCCAGTAAGGGTGACCCAGGAGTCAAACCCTGGAAATGTGGCTTCAAAACTCATGCTCCATCGGCTCTTTCAAGACACACAGTGGGTATTGGGAACAACAGAATAAACTGAATTCACAACAACAGAAACAATAAGAAGCGCTGACATTCTAACTATTCATCTCTTGTACTGTCTTTACTAAGCTTACTATTAATTCCATTTTGAGTGTAATGAAGCTGGAGGGAAACAGACGGGAACTCCTATCTCAGGGTCCTGGTCCAGCAGCTGGCAGGCGGGCCATCCCAGAGAGCTGGTAAAAAATGCAAGATCTCAGGCCTCACCCCAGACCTTCTGAATGTGAATCTCCATTTAACAAAACTCCAGGATGATTCATGGGAAATAAAGTTTGACAAGCACTGGTTCATTATTCACTTATCAAAAACCTTATACATAGGCTTTGTTAAATAGTAACTTTGAAACTATCTGTAGTTTAACAAAACTATCTAATTAACATGTGGAAATACACACAGCACTGATGATCTCTTAAACTTAGGAAATAAATGTGCTTGCTGTGCAACCCAGTCGGCACACGATCTTAATTAGAAGAGGAATCAGGACCACCTAATGCTGAAAAGCCGGTTAGGAAACAGTTACGTGTCTGCTGTTTCAATGAAGCCGTAGGTACCAGCAAACAGATGAACTTGTAAAACTGAAATTTACATAGCTATCTACTCAGAACTCCAGGTTATATAATCTTAACTCTTTTATTCTTACATAACTTCTTGTATATTTCATAAGTGTGTAGTCCCAGAAGAGTCTGCCTGCTAGCGGACAATACCTATTGTTAGAACACAATTTTAGGCAAAATATAAGATGACATAATACATTTGAGGAAATGAAAACAAGTTCTTCTAAACTTGTAGAGAATGTCTGCTATGACTGAAGAAAGGGAGCTTGGTTTTTAGTGTGTTAAATTCACTTAATAAATAATCAGCTATGCTACCCATTCATCCTACGGGTGTTATCACCTGGTGACGGAGGGCTAGGCTCAGTTCTAGGAGCTGGGATTCCTTAACGATGAGATGTTCCCCTTGTTTAAAGGGAATTCCTAGTCTAGTGGGAAGATGGACGAGGAAACACGCTGATGGGGTATAAGTGTGGTGACAGGTGAGATAATTCTGAGTATAACTCATCCAAGACTATGCAGGAGCCCTGGAGAAAATGAAATCTAGAACAGAGTTTATTGAATGAGTAAGCATGAACCCAATGAGAGACAGGGTGGGAAGGAGACTTTTCAAGCCGAGGAAAGAAGGTGCCCAGAGTCGAGAGTGACACTGAGCACGGCACACTAAATGAACCAAAAAGACTGTGCAAAACTGCATAGAGTAAGCGAAATGTTCCTTTCCCCAATACAATGGTGTGTATCTACCTTGCAGCCTTTTTTGAATGTTTGAGATTACCTACGTGAAAGCATGCCTATTAAAGATGACACATTTAATTCATATTATTGCACTTTCATATGTTGCAAGTGTAATTATTTTTAATTCATATCACTACACATTTCACACTGTTTTCATTCATATTACCCCATCCTGAATGGATTTGCTGTGAGGAGAAAGGTAAGCACAAAGAGACCAAATTTTATAAATGTTGCGATGTTAATTCTTTAGGACCTACCTCTTCCCGTGCTTTTTTCTCACTAGATCTGATACAAACCCCGAACTGGTCTTTGCCAACGCGTCCTTTAGTTTGGTCATGGCAGGTGCAGGCTGTGCTTGGACATCTGTCCTAAGGATTCACCCAGATCTTTTTCTAAGGAGCTCCATGTGGCCCTCCTTGCTGTGAGGTTAGCATTTCTAGTCTAGTACAGAAATGTCCTTTTATTTCACTGTGCCTTAAATGGGTTTGTTTAGAATCTATTTAGACTGTGGATGGGGGATAGTGACCCATGCAGACCTGTGACACTGGGCAGAAGCCGCAAGTGGTTCCCTTTGCCTGAGTGTTGGAGTCCCAACCGACAAATGACTCCAAGTTTAACTGAGCTCAACACAACAGGACATACCAGGACTTTTCCTGGGGATGCAGTTTTCATTTTCATACCAAGAACGTGAGAATTTTGACAACTCCCAAAATATTTGACTTGTATCTTTCTGGAATTTTCACATTTTTATGCATGTGCCACCTCTGGACTATGTGGGTCCAAACCTACACATCCTGAAAACTGGAAAAGACCAGGAAAGTCAAGAGGTAAGTGGCTTCATCTCAAAGAGGAGAGGACATCTCGAAGACAAGTTTGAGAAAAGAATAAACGGAGGCCATGGGGGAGGACTGTTGGTGGAAAACTGGTCCTGGGTTGGCAAGAGGACAGAGCAGGAGCAATTTGGCTTATTTATTCAACAAGAACATCAACTCTGTTCAAGCAGCTGAATTTCCAAGAAGAAACTCTGCAGAAAGCCCAGTGCTCCTTAGCGGGGTCAACAAGGCTTCCCCTGAGAGAGGCCCCAGTAAGACTTTTGATGAGCTGAGTGCTAAGAAAGGAGCCAGCCAGGAGGAAATCCCAAATCGGCAAAGTAGGGGGAAAAAAGAATTACTTCTAGTAGAAACTCTGTGTGGACATCACAGAGCCAGAAGGCAGACCTGGAGTGGAGGTGGTTCTACACCAGGAAGCCCCATCTCAATCTACATCTTGGCCATCTAAGGCTTACAAAGGTGACTTTCAGAAGATGACACTAATTTCTAAAACATCAGACTCTCCAGGGTGGCCTCAAACCCCAGGCTGAGAGCGGAGGCTCACCCCCCATGAGAGCTGAGATTCCTCTGCTCAAAGTATACCCAGCGAAGTAACCCTCGCTTTTCCTGCTATAGCAATTTCAAACGAAGAGTTGCCCTTGCTTTAAAAAGCTGGCATTAGTAGCCTTGTATCTTGATCTCTCAAACAGTAAAACAGCACTTCTAGGAGCTTAGACACCCTAATTTGTTTTCTAAGTAGACTAGGTAGCAAGTCTAAGAAAAGCTGCAGCCACAGTGCCTCATCTCTTATTCTTCTAAGGAAGCGAACAAGGGAGTGTGGGTTTTATTACTCCTTTTGCCTGTTTTGATGCTTCCTTCTAAAGCTTTGTAAGCATTCTGGCAACAAGTTTGATGGTCCAGTTGCTGCAGTTATCTGGATTGAGAAGGAAAAACACTTGAATTTCTTCCAAAATCCAGATCCTTAGGGAAACTTGGGCCTCATTGCTAAGATTATTGTGCTTTTTTAACAGTCAGAAGAAAATCTTTCATCCTTGCCACCCTCTTTTTCCTGAGCTATGACTTCTACCACTGAAGAATGCAATTAATTATCTTTTACCATAATCAGAAGAGTGGGTGCTGAAAGTTTGTTTTTCTCTCTTACTGTTCACCCTTTCCCTTTTATGATGCTTAACAAACCAATTCAAGACATTATAGAGCACCTTCTCTATTCCAAATAGTGTGAGGGAGATTGGGTATATATCAACTATGAGTATTGAGAAAAATAAATTACTTTTACCTAGAAGTGTGCAAGACAGTTGGCAAAGAAATTTCATCTGAAACATCTTATTTTGTTGCCTAAAACAAACCCGTGACTTAAGCAGATGGAAGAGTGTGATATCATAAGAAATATATATTTGGTCTTCTTCCCCATTTCTGACACAAAGCTCCTGAAACCTTGGAGTTTCCTAAGTGTTGAGAGTGATAAAGATATCTTTTGTTATGTTTATGAGGTGACTTTTGACAGCACCTAAGGATGGGGCTGGATGCCAATGGAGCCAACCTAGTGACTAGAGGGTGGGAACTTTTAGTCCCAACCCCTGACCTCTGGGGAGGGGAGAAGGGCTGAAGATGTGTTCAATCGTCGATGACCAATGACTTTAAGCAACCGTGTGTCTGTAATGAAGCCTCCATAATCCTCAAAATGGGAGGGTCAGAGAGATTTGGGGTTGGAAACACATGGAGGTGCTGGGAGAGTGGCACCCCTGGAGAGGGTGTGGCACCTCCCTGCCCCTTCCCAATACCTGGCTTGTGCATCTCTTCATTTTGGCTGTTCCTGAGCTACATCCTTTTATAATAAACCAGTAATCTAGTAAGCAAAATGTTTCCTTAGTTCTGCAAGCTGCTCTAACAAATTAGGCCTTAAATACCAGGCAAATAAATTCCGATCACATCCTTTAACCAGTGGTTGGTATCTGGGCTTTCTAGCAGATGAATAATATGAAAAATCCATTGTTAAAAGATTAATCAAATACCGACTTCTGCTTCCTGAATGCAAGGCACAATTGAGAACTCTCGACACTATATAAAAAATAAATGTGAGAAGACACTTCAAGCTGGAGTGAAGGAGGTAGACCTGCTGGAGACTGGAGAACAACTGATCTTGGTGCCGAGAGAATGGGTCGCCTGGAACGACTTGCGGGTACAGACCAAAAAAATCTCCAGAAAAACTTGCTCTCTCTAGCCACAGAACCACACAAGGAGCAGCCTAACAAGACTGAAAACCTTTAGACCTTGCCAACTGTACTCTAGCCAAACACCACAGGGAAAAAGCCAACCAACCAACGAAGCTGTGGCCCCGCCCTTACTCACGCCGGTTCACACTTACTTTCCACTGACACCACCCTGGTGGTGCCCCTCACCACAGCCTGCAAAGGACAGGAGTTATCAATTCCCTTTAACCTGATGGACGAGCTGGCCAGACAAGCCTATTACAATTAGAGCAGGAAAAGTCCATGAGATACATACCAAGTAGTCCAAGACAACGTAGAATTCAGAAAGCAAGATTTTCCAGAGCAAGAAGCCTAACATACATACAGAATCATTACCCTCTGTACATGCCCAAAGACATCTTTAAAAAAATCTTACAAATAGAGCAAAATCATTACTGACGATATAAGTGGATAGAAAAATAGCCTACAAACTGGACTTGGTAACAGTACAGTACCATTTTTGTACCAGAAGCAAAATGCATATAGATGGAAAATAGCATACCAGTGATGAAAGAAAATCTTTACAAATAAATATTTGACCTTTTTTATTTTTTTTGCAGTAGAGAACAACTTTAGATAATTTATGTTCTTCTGAAACTCATTTGTATTCTACTCTATATATACAGCCCAAAAGGTTGAGGAAATCTGGGCCAGAGACCTAAATACAGAGCTCTGGGAGGATTTCTGGCTGGATGAGGCTCATTTACCTAACCACTGGTCTAGCATCTTATCCATGTGAAGACAGCTGCGTGCCTCACTGCCACCAGTGGGGTGCTCTCTGCACCACATGGGACAATGTGGGGGGAAGCGGCAGCGTACTGATTAGGAAGTCACTTCCTATAGCAACAGCAAAGTGAAAGAATACGTTCAGAGTGGTTCTAACGTTTTTAGCATGACGAGATTTCCACACATTTTTCCAAAAAAGAAAATTTTTTAAAAATATGGGATTTCCCTCAAAATCTGAAATCATGAATTGGTGTCAAAAGGCTTTAAAAAAAAAAGGCTTTAAAAAACACACCCTTGAGGACACGGGGAGGGGGCAGGGTAAGCTGGGACGAAGTGAGAGAGTGGCATGGACATATATACACTACCAAATGTAAAATAGATAGCTAGTGGGAAGCAGCCGCATAGCACAGGGAGATCAGCTCGGTGCTTTGTGACCACCTAGAGGGGTGAGATAGGGAGGGTGGGAGGGAGGGAGACGCAAGAGGGAAGAGATATGGGAACATATGTATATATATGTATACATATAGCTAATTCACTGTGTTATACAGCAGCAACTAACACACCATTGTAAAGCAATTATACTCCGATAAAGATGTTAAAAAAAAAATACCAACATTGCTTTTTCTGATTGCAGAAGTTACCACAGCCATCTCTTTTCCCACCGACCTTCCTTAAATGTATTCATTTAACAGTTATTCTCTTTGATTTATTATATGTCTCAGAGTATCATTATAAAAAGGAAATGCATTTCTTTTACTCGATATCACATCACCTAGTAGAATGAAACATCTCACCTTCCATTAATTTCTGGAAGGACAAATTTATCACTGTAAACTAATCAATAGTTTGACATACACGGTTGAATGTACAGTAAGGCAAGTACAGAAAAAAAATGCCTAGTAAGTAGACTTTTGGATAAATTAGGATTAAGATTACTGATAAAATAGCCTAACAAAGATGACTGAAATTAATGAACAAACCGTTTTTTAATTTGAAGTAGTATTCTACTTTGTAACTAGAAAAGCCCCAGAGTGAATGTACTTTTAAATTTAAAAACTCTCATCCAAAACATGTCTTTTCTCAGTTTTCCATATCATCCAAAGCAGTTTCTGTAAAAATATATTACAGAGACCTAATGTGTAAGAGATTACAACTCAATAAAGACAGCTGGGTTACTAAAGTAACATAGCACAGTATCAGCTTCTGGAGGGAAAACAAGGCAGAGGGTAGTGAAGTATGACTGAAAGCAGTTAAGTTACTTCTGTGTGTTTAAACGTAAGCGTTCCTAAAAAACATCCAGGATTCAGGCTTCTGCATGTCTCCTTTAGGAAGTGTTCAATGCCGTCTTGCTTTGGTATTACATACCCATTTTCCTAGATCTGGATTCTGTTTGTCTACAACAGTAGTTCTCAAACCTTACTGTACAACAAAATCACCTGGAGAGTTCATGAAAAGGCAGATCACTGCGCTGTACTGTCACAGATTCTGATTCAGTAGCTCTAGGGTGGAGGCAAAATTTGAATTTCTACCAAGTCCCCAGGTGGTGCTGATGGAGTTGGTCCAGGCATCACACATGGAGAACATATGGGGTAAAACACCAGAATATCCACTGTATAAACTATATCCAATCTGACAAAAGACACAACCTAAATATAAAACCAGCTCAGAATTAAAGTACATTCCCTGGCCAGCCACATAAACACATGCCAGTACTTAATATAACTCAGAGATGTCCTAGTTGAGCCTGGAGAAGGCCTGGAGCCTGAGAGCCTGTGGTCTCAAGCAAGGCTGGTCCTGGTGGTTAGGAAAGAGCAGCCTTAGATACCACTGGAGTCCCCAGTTAATCTCAGTGATTATTTGGGTTTCATGGAAATTCATGGTTCAAAGGACCTATTGCTATTTTTCTTGCCACTCAATTCTTTTAGTTTAGGAAAGACTGATTAACTGAATACATCAGACGTGAGTGAAACTGCATTTCCTTTGCCCTGAGGCCCAGGAATCTTTTGAGAAAGACCTGGGAGATGCTGGGAAGGGCAACTGGGAGATGCTGGGAAGGGCTGGGAGATGCTCATCATGCTAAAAAGGAAGCTGCCAGAGAAGTTCTGTCGTCAAAATACTTGGGAGATCTCTAGAGCCTGTTAAAATTCCATGGATGGAATCAAATTTTCTGAAACCCACATGTGCACACATGAATAAGCGTTTTGTGACAAACACAAAATGTACTTTGCTCTTTGTCCTCTGAACCTCACACTCGTAACCTAAGGTGTTCTGTATTTGAAAAACGATCATCAACAAAACAGTGCCATCTTAAGTGTGGCTTGACTTTTTGAAATTTATAAATCTGCTATTCTTGATGAGGATTTAAAAACTGTTCCTGCCCTTCCCTCTTCCCTGTTCTAATCCATAGCTACGTTTCCCCAAACTCAGAGCATCTAACCGTAGTATTCTCCTGGAGGGAACGGTGAAGTCTAAGCCGCGGGATGCTGGCTCATCCCAATCCTAACTGCTAACACCACCAACTGTCACCTCTAAGATTCACTGTCCCTGTCCCATATCATCCACCTGTCCACCCCCACAGGCTCCTTCCTGATGGATGGCAAACAAGTTTAACTCTTCCCAAGCCTACAAAAGACTGTCACTTCACTATCCATCTACTTCAACCACATTGATCCTTCCATTAATGGCCTCTTGGACTGCTGTTGAGATACTCCTACCATATATTTTCAGAAAACATTAAGTAATTGAGTTTTTGTCTTTGTTTTGTATGTCTGTTTTTCTGCACTGATCCCATTGACTTTCTACTTCCCTACCATTAAGACAATCCTAACCTGGAGATCAACACGTGTGTTGTGGGACGACTGAAAGGTTAAGATCCACCCTCCACACTCCGCCATCTCCCTCTACTTCACCAGGAACGGTGCACTTCGGATCTTGCCCCATGGGAACATGGCTGGCACCGACACTGTTTCTGAACTCTATGTATTCTCTGGCATCATAGCTCTTCCCCAAAACACAGACAGTAAGTAGTGAAAAACGTCTCTCCTCTCACACGTCCAGGAAGGCTAGAAGGCTAGAGGTAATCCATTCCACCTAATTAAATCCAGTTCCATCCAATTTAATTTGATATATAAGACACTGGCCAAGTTGCAGCCTCCATAGAGGAGACCCATCAGTGTCAGAGTGGAGCTGCAGCTCTCACGGGTTTGTCTAATAATCTGCCTTGTTTTAGTCCCTGTGGCTTCCCAGAATTTGATGACAATCGCTTTGTCCCACACTTCAAGACTGTTGGCGTGACTTCCTATGGCAGTACTGGACTCCAGCCTAGCTGCCCTGGGAAAGCTGGCCCTGGGCCTTCCTCCATCACAACTCAAGACATAATTGGGTGTTTTATCACCTGAAACCCAAGCACATTCCACAAATCTCTATTAGTGTTATCAGCATCATTATCTAATCTATCTGCATAGCAAGCTCAGGGGCTGTTATGATCTCAGTCACTGGGTTTACGCCCCATTAGTGAGTCCCTACAGACTCTGAATCTTGCTAAACATGATACACAGGAATTGATGGTGCCTGGTCCCTGGTCTGACCCCACTTGTGTTCTTTACATTAAGAGGCACCCTGCCATTTCCTGTGAATTTCTGCATCACTCTTTTGTTCGTTAGAATGGAGTTTCTTTAAAGTAGCTCTGCTATACTCCTCTTGCAGCCCAGCACAGAGGTAGAGTGTCCAGCACACAGAAGGTGCTTGACGAGTATTACTGGTGGTCATGGAGCCACGTGGCTCACCAGCACCGCGGCTAAGGATTCACTCTCCAGACCTGTGTAGTCTCCGGAGTCCCGACACTAACGCAACTATACAAAATGTCATTTATTTTCATTAAGTCCATGGGAAAAATAAATGTATCCAATTAAACGTTCCCATCTAAGAAGGACTTGAAAAAATGGGTCATTGACCACATACATGATATTAGTGGAAGAGATTAAGATAAGTCTAGAATCTGGAAAGGATAAGTAGACTGCACCTGTTTTGAGAAAGGAGTGGCAAAAAAAGGGGTAGAGATGACAGGATTCAAATACAGGTGGTGAGAAATGGTGGCAACATAGACAGAATTAAGGAAGCCAGTCGGAAGAGCATGATCAGATTGGAAGATTTTAGACAGAATTTATAGTCCTTCCCATGGAAAACAACTCTGGAATCGTGGATTTATCAGAGCCAGCTTTTCAGGTAGGTTTAGCTCTAACGGAGGTTCACACAAGCTTCTGTAGTTCTCAGGGTTTTGTGGGTACAGGTAATACCTGGATCTGTAGTGAGGACGCAGCCACCTCCATCCCCACCAGCGACGTTCTATGGGGAAGCGTGGCTGTTCATCACATCCATCACTAAAAGGTGTTCTGGGTGATTCCGAGCTAGCAGGCCTTAGGCCACAATTTGAGAAACTTTGGATTTTGCTGTATCTAAGATTTTTATCCATTTATAATAGAGTTTATCCCCACCAAATATTTTATCCCTACCAAATAGAAATTTTCCTCATAAAATTTCTTAGAATCTACAAAAGTTAATTCTTCATGCTCTACATAAAGAAGAAAGTCAAAATCCCAGGTGCCTTGACTATTCCAGTTATAACCAGAGAAAGGAGAGAGTTTGCAGCCCCTCCCCATCATAGCTTATCACAGTACAAATCAACAGTCTATACAGGGACACAGATGTTTTCACCATCTGCATTCCAATAAAAAATCCCTTCATAAAAAGATATGTGCATCAGGGATTCCCTGGTGGCACAGAGGTTAAGAATCCGCCTGCCAATGCAAGGGACACGGGTTCAACCCCTGGTCCGGGAAGATCCCACATGCCACGGAGCTACTAAGCCCGTGTGCCACAACTACTGAGACTGCGCTCTAGAGCCCACGAGCCACAAATACTAAAGCCCACGTGCCTAGAGCCCGTGCTCCACAACAAGAGAAGGCACCGCAATGAGAAGCCCGCGCACCACAACGAAGAGTAGCCCCTGCTAGCCGCAACTAGAGAAAGCCCACGCGCAGCAACGAAGACCCAACACAACCAAAAAAGAAAAGATATGTGCATCAAAAAACAAAACAAAACCTCCACACAGATTCATGGTGTGCCCAAATAAATGCGACAATTATTACCAGAAGAAAATATTTTACAGAAAAATATATTTCAAAGGGCATATACTTGAAAGTTGATCACATTGTACTTAGTAAAGTTATTATCCGAAGTAATTAATAAACTCGACACATCTTTGCTTGCATTCCACCCAAGGATTTAAAAGTGAAAGGAAGAGCAAGCTGGCAGCTGTGTAGGAAGGCTTGCTTCTGCATAAGAGGAGCTGGTGTAAATACGTCACAAGCCACCTAAGAAAGAGGACATGTTCTATTCACTCTGCATTGCAGGAACTTCACCTTTTCTAATGAAATGAAAAACAAGGAGAAGAAGACAGAGGAGGAGGAGAATAGCTGTCCATCAGAGCAAAATATTTCCTTCCGGATTTCAGATTTGTCAAGAGCAGGAAGAGATAACCATCCTCGGGCTGTTTGATACCAAGGAGACGAAGAGCCCCACGTGAGTGAGGGGTGCACTGGCACCGAGGCTGGACTGCTTGCAGATCTTTTGTGCAGACCGTGGGTCCTGCTGCCACACTGCCATCTTATTTATTCTCTCACTTACATCATTTTTATAACATCTCAATGTGACAGGTGGGGAGAAATAGCATCCATGTTTGGAGGCACCTTTATCTCTCCTGCAATACATGGCACCCCTGTGTGGGTCCCACAGTGGGACCTCAGCCTGGAGAAAAGCCAGTCAAGTATCTGTCTGTATGGTTGTATCCAAGCTCCCGGGCTTACAGTCACTTCCTCACTATCATGTTGCTCTCTGCTCTTAAAGTATCCTTGAGTATTTGGGGAGTTATTTTGTTCATTTGTTTATGTTCTTCCTAAATGTATGAGCCACATTCTTATCAGGACTCTCTTCTCTGAGCGAAGAAGTTCATAAAATGTAGTGGATAGACCCATGCATGGAAGGATGAATGAATGGATGCGTAAATGGATGGGGAAGGGATGAATGAATGGCACAGATAAATTTTTCCCAGATATCGAAAGCGAGTGAAACAGATTTTGCTGAAAATAAGTAGAAAGTGTAAAAGGAGTTCTCTGGATGTCACTCAACAAGGAGACTGTTCTTCCTCCCTCTTAATACATCTTACCTCTGCACACTCATTTGTGACCCACGATCACTCTCTCCGAAGACTGGATATCTTATCAAGCAAGAGAACATACAGAATTGTCCTCAAATCTATCAGAAAGACAATGGAAACATTTCCTCCAGCTTTATTGAGCCGTATTTCACATGCCGTAAACTTTACTCATGTACGGTAGTTACTCCAGCCTTTTTAGTGTATTCACAGGGTTGTGCAACCATCACCACAAACTAACTTTAGAACTTTTTCAGCACCCAAAAAGAACCCCATACACATTAGCATCACTTTCTTGATGGTGCCCTTAGACATACAAGTTTTTAATTTTGATGATGTCCCGTTTATCCACTTTTTTTCTTTCAGTGTTTTTACTTCTGATGTCATATGTAAGAAACCACAGTCACAGAGGTTTACTCCTATGTTTTCTTGTGGGAGTTTTATTGCTTTAGCTCTTATATTTTGGGCTACAGTCCATTTTGAGTTGATTTTTGAGTATGTTAAGAGGCAGAGGTCCAAACTCATTCTTTGCACGTGGATATTCAGTTGTGCCAGAACCATTTATTAACAAGACTTTTCTCTCCCCACTGAGTGATCTTGACACTGTTGGTATAAATCAATTCAGCATAAACATGAAGATTTATTTTTGGGCTCTCGATTACATTCCAGTGATCTATATGTCTATCCTTACACCAATACTTCAACAACTTTATTACCGTAGCTTTGCAGTACGTTTTGAAATCAGGAAGGGTGAATCCTCCAACAATATTCTTTCTTAAAATTATTTTGACTGTTGTGAGACATTGCCTTTTCATATGAATTTTACGAGCAGCATGCCAGTTTCTATAAAAAACTCGCTAGCATTTTTATCAGGTTACAATGAATCTGTAGATTAATGTAGGGAGTACTGCAATCTTAGTATAAAGTTCAGTCTTATGATTCAAGAAAACTGGTTGTCCATTTATTTTATTTTATTTTATTTTATTTTATTTTGTGGTATGCGGGCCTCCCTCTGCTGCGGCCTCTCCCGTTGCGGAGCACAGGCTCCGGACGCGCAGGCTCAGCGGCCATGGCTCACGGGCCCAGCCGCTCCGCGGCATGTGGGATCCTCCCGGACCGGAGCGCGAACCCGGTTCCCCTGCATCGGCAGGCGGACGCGCAACCACTGCACCACCAGGGAAGCCCCTGTCCATTTATTTTAAAATACTTTAATTTCTTTCAAAAACTTTTGTGTTTTTCAGTATCTCATGTGCACATGTGAAAAAAATTTTTTTTTTTTCTGTTAAGCGTTGTGTCCTATATATGTCTTCTAAGCCTGGTTGTTTTACAATGTTGTTAGTCTTCTATTTTCTCATCGATCTCTGTCTAGTTGTTTTATCCATTACTGAAAATCTGTATTGAATCACCAACTAAATTGTTGACTTATCTCTCTCTTTAATTCTGTCCGTTTTTGCTTCATTTATTTTGAGGATCTAGTTTTAGGTGCCTCTATGTTTATAACCATATATATTTATCATTAATTAACACCCTTATCATTATAAAGTTTGTTTTTTGTCTCTAGTAACAACTTTGTCTTAAAATCAATTTTGTCTGATTTAGTATTGCTCTCCCAGCCCCATATCAGTTAAACTTTGCTTTGTATACTTTTCCAACCTTTTATTTTTCAACCTGTCTCTTTAAATGTAAAGTGTTTCTTCTATAAACAGCATATTGTTGGATCATATTTATTTTTTATCCATTTTGCTAATCTCTGCCTTTGGATTGAGGTGTTTAGTCATTCAAATTTAATATACTACTAATGTAGTATTTATAGTCATTTTGCTATTTTCTTTCTATCAATACATGTCTTTTGTCTCTTTTCTTTACTCATCCATTCCTGCCTTTTTCTGCTTTTCAAGTAGATCTATTCTGGCATACATTTTAAATTTCCTTGTTGTTTCTTTTACTGTATTTTTTTTTCAGTTGTATTATTACTGGGTGCCCTGGAGATGACAATTAACATTTCAACTTAAAACAATGTAGTTCACACTAATAATAATTTAATTTAAATATCATACAAAATCTTCACTCTAATATACTTCTGTTTCTTCCCCACTCATTTGTATTATCATACAAATTACATTGTTATACTTTAAAGGTCATCAAACTGCTTTATAATTATTGCTTTATGCAGTTATATTAAAACAGATATGACAAAAAATACAACCAAAAGTACATTTATACTGCTTTTCATTACAACAGTGCACTGGTGCTTTTTCTTTGTATGTATTTGAGAAATCACCTACTGTCCTTTCATTTTAGCCTGAAGGGTTCACTTTAATATTTCATATAGGGCATGTCTGCTAGTCTCTCGGTTTTGGGGTTTTTCTGCAAATGTTTGAATTTTTCCTTTGTTACTGAAGATGAGTTTAGCTGCATATAGAATTCTTAGTCAATAGCCTTTTTCTTCCAACACTTTGAAAATGTCATCTTATGTCTTCTGGCTTCCGTGATTCCTGATGAGAAGTTAGCCATTAATCTTAGGTATCCCTTGTACATGTCATTTTTTAAGTGTCTAGGGGTAGATCCATTTGAGTTTATTCTACCTGGAAATTGTTGAGTATCTTTAGGGTGAAGTTAATATTTTTTTAATCCAATTTGGGAAATTATCAGCCATTGTTTTCTTCAAATATGTTTTCTGTTCCTTTCCCTTTCTCTTTTCCTTCTGTGTGTGTGTATTTGATCACATTGTATGTGTGTGTATATATACACACACACATATAAGCTTCACGGTGTCCCAAACATCACTGAAGCTCTGTTCATTTTTATTCACTGCTTTTTCTTTCTGTTCCTCAAACTGCATCATCTCTACTGACCTATCCTTAAGGTCCCTGATTCTTTCTTCTGCTTGCTCAAATCTGTTGTCAAAGTCCTCCAGTGAATTCTGCATTTCAATCATTTTACTTTACTATGCCAGAACTTCAATTTAGTTCTTTTTAAAATTATTTCTCTTTATTTAGTGATATTTTTGAGTGAGACTTGTTTTATACTTTCCTTTAATTCTTTAGACATGATTTCCTTTTGTCCTTTGAACGTATTTATTAGGATTGATTTAAAGTGTCTTTCTACTAAGTCTCAAATCTGGGCTCCTTCATGGCATTTTTGTTGACTCCTTTCTTTCCCTTGTGCATACGGCGTAATATTCTGCTTCTTTGCCTGTCTCATATTTTTTGTTGAAAATTAGATACTTTATGTATCTCTAGTGTCACCCCACCAAGTCTCTTGTCACTGTTGTTCTTGTTGTTATCTTACAACTCTTGAAAAAATACAGAATTTGTATTTCCTGAGGTCTGTGGCCGCTGAGCTGTCTTCTAACATTGTCTTTTAAGTTCTTGTTACTATTTTAAAGTCTGGTTTCCGACGAGGCACACCTTGGTCATTATAATTTACTGGTGAGCCAATGATTGGTTAGATTTCCTTAAGTGTCTTTCCAATATAGATCTTCCATCCCTGGGTGAGAGGGTCTGTGTGTGAGGACATACTTTCCAACTTTAGCCAGTTTACAAGAGAGCTATACCTCTCACTTCCTGCTTGTGCAGAGCCTTGAGGTCAGCCCAAGGTCAGTGATGGGTGCCTTCTCCTTTCTCAGATGTTTTCTGCATATTCACTCATCCTTTTAGATAAACAGGAATTGTCAGAGTTTTTTTGATCCCTATCATGTTTTCCCAATAGAAACTGCAGCCTTAATTACCTACAGTATTACCAGACGTTTTCTATTGTTTCTGTAATAATAAGGGGTAGACTTTTTATTTTGCCCTTCACCCCAAGATGAGCTCTGAGTCAAATACTCTGAGATTTCCCAGGGAGCTGCAAATTTGGACAAAATATCCACTGTGCTCTGAAGATAGTGCTTTAATGGAGTTCTACAAATGGTCACATCTCTCCATTGTCTGCCATGAGTTTGGCTTTCAGCTACTGTGCCACTGAGCTACTGTGTGTGTGTGCTGTGGAGGGGAGAATGGGAATAGCCTTATGTTAAGGCAGCTCAGAGACTGCTGTCATATTGTGGTTCAATATTTTCTCTTGGACAGAAGATCTTCAGTTCATTCTGTGGCCTTGGTTAATTGCCGAAGTTCTGAAACGGTTGATTTTCCTCATTTTGTCATATTTGTGTTGCTTTAGAGGAAAACTGAGTTCATCGAGGTCCTGACTCTGCAGTTCTGGAATTTGTTCCCCAGAGTAAACTTTTCAGGTTCCGAGTCTACCTCTCCCAGCATGAGAGCCTATAAAACCCTGGGCCCATGTTTATTTTTTCTCTTTGTAATTTCCCCAGGAAGATATGTTAAATATGTTTAAAGTTTTATAGAATTATATAAAAGTACCATTAAAAAGAAACATCATTTTTACCTGATTTTTGTCCAATTACTTTCACAGAAAGCCCTATTGATAAAATATGTATATATTCAGCCTCATCCTGAAGGTTATAGATTTAACAAAGAGAAATTTTACAAAGTAAAGAAGAAATCAATAAATTAAAGGAAGTTTACAGGCAAACCTTCCACAAAGGATATGACTTGAGAAATGTGGAAGCAAATGAAATCTATGACATAGTTCTATTTTGCTTGTTCCTATTTTGAGAAAAAAGCCTTCTTAATCTTTGTAGTCTTCTACACATTCAGTGAATCACTTCATTAAAGAACAGTAGAGTTTCTCTTCACCAAGATTAAATGCTCATAAGATTATAATATGATTATAATTATATATATATAATTATAATATTAAAAAATATTTAGTGGGCAAAGTGCTTGGGCTTGTATTAAGCACATCTTTTTATTCAGATGCTTTGCTATCTGGGCCCTGTTATCCTGGAAGGACTGCCTCTCCCAGGGCCAGCCAAGTCCCAGATGTAGTAGACACCTCACCCCTCACCTGTGAGTGCACCTTTCATATTGAAACGAACCAATCCTGAGCACATACTCCAACCACCTCCTCTGTGGCTCTTGCACTCCACGTCACCATCCATCTGCCCTAATAACCCCAGAGCCAGGTACCAGACAACTAGGGACAACCCTTCTGCCCCAGAGCCCACTGAAATATTCAAACCAGCCAACCCTAAGCCTACTTACCTGCTTCCCCTCTTCCTTCCCAGGAAAGCCCAAGAGAGACTCCTGCCCACTGCTGCCCCTCTCCTGCTGTTCCCTGATGGAGCCTGGTGCCTCCTCGTGTGGCCCCCATGGAGTGGCGTGTCCTCCGCTCTTGGGAACGGAGAGTTACAAGCCATCTTCTCCACGGCATAGTCTCCTGACCTGTTGCCCTCCCCATACCTGAATAATAATACAACCTGCACTGTAAAACAGGGCCTAACCTCCCAGCAAGTTTAATACCCTGACTTCCCAACCTCAGAGTCACTGCAACAAGATGAGACAATAACAGATACATAACCTGTCTGAAATGTTAACGTTCGTACAAATGTGAGTGATTAATATTTATCAGGACCCTTCACTTTCCAGCGTTTTTGTGGTTCACACATTTTTTGCAGGCCTTGCCCAGTGTTGATTCTGGATATGGACAGAAGAGCAACAATATTTTTTATATGTGCCTCAGGACCAAATTTCCATGCAGATCATTAAACAATCCATCCTCAACTCCCACACGCCATTAAAACACAGACAGTAAGACAAGCACAGCTGCACTTTCCTGCAAGAAGATAGGCAAACAGAAAATGAGATGCAGGCAACATCCATAGAAAAAGGCCAGTGTGTTCAAGATGTCTAAGCAGTAAAAACTGTTAAGTAAAAAAAAAGCACTTTTTTAGGTAGAATTAACATGTGTGTGGAAATAATCCATCTTTTGCCAACTTTATTTAACCTTCTTCCACAAATACATTAAATGTCGCTCTTACATGTAACCACCTGTATCCATCACATGCAAAGACTTACTTGCAGAAGATGTTGTGGGCCATATGCATGTACATAACAAAGAGGCAATGAGGATAATGAAGCATTTGCTCTCAATTAAATACACTCAATTAAAGGTAATATAATACAAGTTATCATGACAAAATATATGATCTCTTACTAAATATTGTCAATTGTTATCATCCTGGAATGACTTTATTTTTATTTCTTTAACACTCACGATAACATGTAAGCCACACACTATATTTTCACTGTTCCCTAGTCGAGAGTGTAAACTTTCCTTTTTTGTTTTAAAGTGTAATAATTATGATTAACAGTATGAATAAATAGATTTTAGACACTTACTAGGCTGTATCTTTTGGATTATTCATATCCAAAAGAAACAACAGAAAATACATATATGAATCTACCTGGCATTTCAGTATATTTTCTGTTGCCAGAAATAAAACAAACAAATAAAATATAATTCAATCTGGTTCATGCAATAAACGGGACTTATTAGCTCGAATAAACAGCAAGCCGACAGGCAGGGAGGCTTCGTGCGCGGTTCAATTCAGTGGAGCAATAACATCACAAAGATTCCAGTCTTTGTTCGTTTCCTCTGCTTTGCATCATGTGACATCAAGTTCATTCCAGTGCCAGCTCCCCTTTTAGTTCCAAGTAGCTAAAGGGCTACTTGCGTTTACATCACCTACTTCTAAGGATGGAGGATTTCTTTTGGAAGTTATTTCAGGAGACTAAGGAACCTTGTTATTTGTTTCTCTGAAGACTCCTGACATCCCTACACAGACACTATTGGACCACCGTGGAGTTGAGTCACATGCCAATCACTACAACAGGAAGTGCTGCCGGTGGATGGGATGGCGGGACTGAGACACTGGTCCCTTTCTACAGTCAAGATGGGGTCCACTTCACTGAAAGGACACGGGCGGTGTGGGGGTGAGGCAGTGAGGGAGCTTAACAAGGGAAGGGGAAGAGGCGGAGGTGTTAGATTGCCACGCACAGGATCCATGGCATATCTGCACTAAGTACAGATCCTCTGCATCCTGACGAAAACCTTAACTCCCAGTAACCATGACTTGCCATTGTCACCCTGCTGAGTTTTAGGAAACCACCAGCCTTTGTTACAAATATTTAAAGTGACTATGTTTTCCAAATTTACTAGGAATTCCAGAATAAACATCCTTTGGAGCTTAGTAATTCCCAATTCATGTGAAGTTTGTTGACCTAATGGAGATAAATCCTTGGGGCAGAAGGGAGGACAGAATTTAAGCGGTTGTATTATCACTATTACAACCACTTAATGCTGTTATGCTAAAGCTCTGTGTGCATTATCAAAATCATTCATGGCGGATACATATTACTCTAATAAAATACCAGAAATTCAGGTAAAAGGACTTTAAATAATGTCCCTAGGACTACATGATCCCAATATATATGCTGCTAACCACTACCGTAACGTGTACCCTTCTGCAAACGTGAAAATCAAACAGGAATAAAAGTTCTAAATAATTTTGAATCTTTGGCAAAATCTTTTATGTAGAGCAATAACCCTATGTCAACCACAATGAAATTCACTTCCCCTGACTGTTCTGGATCAGGACCAGACTCTGGGAATAGGATGGAGACACCTGGACCCATGACTTAATTCTCACTGATGGTGCCAAGTGAGCAAGCAATTTTCATTTGTGCATTTTCCAGAAAGAAAATGGCCAAAGCCTTTTTACCCCCCTGGAGGCACTAGCACAATGTTCTAATATATGCAAGGATAGATCCTCTTGCAGAAAAAAAGGAAAATATCAAGTAATTCAGCAATAAAAACACCTATCTTCTAAATTGAATTTTCTTTTAAAAGGAAGAAATAAATTTTACACAATAATCTTGCTTTTTAATGAAAGGAAGACAAATAAATCTTTCCAAGGTAATTACATCAAAATTTTGAAATGTATTATTTTATCCTTGAACTCAAATTTTATATTTTAAATTAAATAAAACAGAAATTGTTTAGTACAGGTACTTAATGCAAAAATGGTAATTGCTGCTAGATTCCACGAAAATTTTCCTAAAGCATTTGTTTTTCCCATGAGACCACTGCAATTATTTGGGGGGAAAAGCATTAATATTTAAGCTTCAGTAGTTAACATTTATATTTTATGTAATGTGAAAAAATAATTTCCTTGCCCTTTGTTTATTTTATATAAACAAATATAAAATGTCATTACACTTTTTATATAACTGCCTTATTGAGATATAATTGATATACCATTAAGTTCACCTTTGAAGAGTGTACAATGCAGTGGTTTTTAGTATATTCATACACTTGTGCAACCATCAGCACAATCTAGTTTTAGAACATTATCATCACCCCAAAAGAAACCTTTGTACCTATATTAAGCAGTCACTCACCACTCCCCCATCCCACTAACCCAGGGCAAATATTAATCTACATTCTGTCTTTATAGGTTTGCCTATTCTTGGCATTTCATACAAATGGAATCATACAATATGTGATCTTTTGTAACAGCTTCTTCCATGTAGTACAACATCAGGTTTGTCGTGTTGTAGCAGGTATCAGAACGCCATTCCTCTCTATGGCTGTTCAAAGTTCCATTACGTGAGTATCAACAGTTTGCTTATCCTTTAATCTCTTGATGGATTTTTGGTTTGTTCCCACCTTCTGGTCATTGTAAATAATGCTGCTATAAACGTTTTGTACAAGTTCTTGTTTGAATATATGTTTTTATTTCTCTTGGGTATATACTCGGTTGTGGAATTTCTGGGTCATAGGATCACTTTCATTTTGTTATTATGACAAATAATGCTCAAATCTACCAAATTTGGAGGAGGTATTATATGTAATCTCTTTAAAAAGTTTAAGAATTGAAACCTGAACAAGGCTCACAGCAAACTGAGCCATTCCCCCAATACTCTTACATTTATTTACAAAACAAAGGGAAAAATTGTACTAAGATATTAAAATTATGTTCACGATTTTTTTATTGTTGAACTTAAATGACTGTTCATATTATAAAATATTGTATGTTTTTAGTTGAAAATACTCCAATCACCTTAGTGAGAAATAGTCAATACTAAAATTTTCAGTCATTTTTTTCTATTTCTTTAACAATTCCAAGAGTTCTTAGTTGGATGTACTCTTTTCACATTTACTGAAATTGTGACCATTTTTACTCCAACCGCCAACAGAGGAACCTTCTCACTGAATCATATTTCAAATTAACAAACTTTTATAGATCTGTGTATGTGTGGCAGGGGGTACAGAAAACCTTAAAAATAAATTTCATCACTGATAACTTAGCTTTAGTCACACTGTATACAAGTATGAAACATTAGGAATATAGACAAATAAGGGATATTACCCATGTCTTCCAGAAGGTCACATTTTATCAATAGTTGAGGAGACAATACAAAGAAAAAAAGAAAGGAAAAAAGAAATGCAGTAGACTGTCTTGAGGGCTAAATAGTAATGACATTATTTTCCTATACTCAGAGGAGGACAAAAACATCTGAAGTTAGGTCTTTTTTTTTTTTTTTTTTTTTTTGTGGTACGCGGGCCTCTCACTGTTGTGGCCTCTCCCGTTGCGGAGCACAGGCTCCGGACGCGCAGGCTCAGCGGCCATGGCTCACGGGCCCAGCCGCTCCTCTCACTGTTGTGGCCTCTCCCGTTGCGGAGCACAGGCTCCGGACGCGCAGGCTCAGCGGCCACGGCTCACGGGCCCAGCCGCTCCGCGGCATGTGGGATCTTCCCAGACCGGGCCACGAACCTGCGTCCCCGGCATCGGCAGGCAGACTCTCAACCACTGCGCCACCAGGGAAGCCCTGAAGTTAGGTCTTTTAAAAAATATCTATTTGGGGGGACTTCGCTGGTGGTCCAGTGGTTAAGACTTCACCTTCCAATGCAGGGGGTGCAGGTTTGGTCCCTGGTTGGGGAGCTAACATCCCACATGCCTCGTGGCCAAAAAACCAAAACATAAAACAGAAGCAATATTGTAACAAATTCAATAAAGACTTTAAAAATGGTCCACATCAAAAAAAAAATCTTTAAAAAAAATACCTAGTTTTTGATGCATCACTTTCCTAAATGATTTAATCTCATCACTTCAATTTGCACCTCTGTTTCTTCATAGTTTCCAGAGTGTTATTCAGTTAACAGAATTTTTCAATATAATAAAATGTCTAGAGCTGGAGGTGCCAAACACTGACAAGCATGACAAGAAATGAGGTGCCAGCTGGAAGGAGCACCAAACCTCAGTTCTTGGCCTGAAGCGTGGCTTCACTGCCCGTGTCACCTGTGGCAGGCACTTAATCCCTCTGAGCTGAGTGTTCTTATCACACAGCAGGGTTCAGGTCCCCGCCTTCTTCACATAGGGGTTTATAAATCGAATAAACTGATACTTCTGAAATGCCTTTGTTAACTGTAACTTCTGTTACAAACAGCTGTTTAACCTCGAACAAACCACCTGCTTTGGCACAGGACGCTGCTTCTCGACATTGACAGGGAGGCTGTCCCCATCCTTCTACAAGCTGTAATCCATTCACCATTTAGACCAGAGCCTTCCCCTGGTTTTACAGCTCTCTCACTTACATTCTGTTCTGAACATGCCAAAGGAGGCCTGTCTTGTGCCCACAGAGCCTGAGAGCTGTTGGTGCCAGCAGTAATGGTGAGCCAGAGGCATCAACTAAATTAGATGATAAGGTGTCTGGAAAGAAAATGAAAGGAAAAAAAAAAACCCAACTTTGACAACTATATTACTTGGCAACTGTGCTCTGATGCTTTCAAAGGGCCAAAAGTTCGGACATGGTGAAATAGTTCTCCTTCAATCAGCTAAAATAAACAAATTCGTATGCCACCACCATGAAGGTTAACCTCTTTTCCAAATCTACAGCAGACTAACAGGAATGGAATGAAGTACGTTAAATAACTAGCAGGATGCAGTTATTTCTGACTATATTTATAAAGCACAACCTCCGGTCTCTTGTACATTTACGTGACACTAGGGGCAGGAAAGAGTAAAAGCGTGGTTTCTTGGAGCCAAGGCGAATGTCTGATACTGCTTACAAGAAGCAGCACAGAGTCTGTGATATTTGCATTACGGGCTAGCATTTCTCAGGCCAGACTCAACACTGAAGCTTCTTTCTTTTCACAAAAATGTAAGGCTACCCGTGACGTCACAGATGAACAGGCATTTGGAGGGATAAAGAAGGATGTGCAAAGCTGAAACACAATATGAGAAACAGAAAAACATTCCAGGATAACAGGAAGGAGCAGGCATGTTCTGAGTGCGCACAAACTCTTTCAGCATTTCTGTTACGTAAAAACTTGGAGGAATTGGAATTGATAGAGTTTTAGGAATATAGTTGATGACACCTGGGCTTAACATCTGAACTGGGAATAATGGCAGTGAGAAAAAGGCTGAAAACTCTTTGCTGTAGATATTAAAAGCCCAGGTCTAAGCAATCAATCACTTCAACACAAATGGCAAAAGGCAAGAACAGAAGCAGACCTTGGAGCTTGAAATGTGCGAAGAGGGCGTCTGGACAGCTTGGCACAGTGCTAGTGATTATGGCCAGCAGTAAATGGAAAACGTTAAATGCATGAGGAGACTTTCTCCCAGCCATAACAGACTACGGTTTCACTTGCCTTGCAGTGAAGAATAATTAGATGTTACCACCACCTACAATTCATTGATCAACAGTATTTAAGGCAGGAACTAATCTGGGCACTGGGGATACAGCAGGGAACAAAATAGGGAAAAAATCATCCTAGTTCTTTTGGAGCATATATCCTACTGGGGGAGGCAAATAAAATGGTTTAGTGTATGTAGTACGCCAGCTGATGACAAGTGCTATGGAGAAAAAGCAGAAAATGGGACTAGGAAGCAGGGGCACGGTGCTGGGGGCAAGTGCTCATCTCAGAGAAGAGGCAGAGAAGGCTGGCTGTGAGGGCACATTGGAGCCAGTCCTGGAGGAGCCATGCAAACGTCTGAGGAAAGGGTGTTCAGGGGGACAGAACAGCAGTGCAGGCCATGTGTGAAGAGCAGGCCCCTGTGGCTCTGGAGAAGGGGTCATGGCCTGGGCTGCCGCTCTGCTCAAAGGAGTGGGCTGAGCAGTCAGACTCATCGCAGGCCATTGGGAGAGTTGGGTAGAAAGTCACCGAGAGAGATCGATCAGGCGTGACTGGAGTTTATTTTAATAAGTTCACTTTGGGTACTGTGTTGAGAACAGAGTGGAAAGGGGTGGACAAAGACAGAGACCAAAACCCCGTCCGGAGGCAGAACTATAATCTAGGCAGATGAAACAGTGACAGCAGAGGTAGTGGGACATGGTTGGATTCTGCTATGTTTTGAGAGAAGAGATGCTCTCGCAGTGGAGTAAATGAAACACGGGAGAGAGAAGAAAGATTTTGGCTCCAACAAGTGGAAAGCTGGACACAATTTTTTTAAATGCAAAAGAGAAGCTTTGAAAGGAACAATCAAGAATAAGGTTTGGACATCTTAATTTTAGTACGGATTTTGGGCATCCAAAGAGCTAGGTTGAGCTGTATCTATATGAAGCTGGATTTAGGGCCAATATCTTGAGTGAAGATGCAAATTTCACAGTTAGTGTAGTTTTTCAACACATGAAACTGGATGAAATAAGAGATGTCCAAGGATTGACCCCCAGGACTCTCCAAGATATCACGATCAAAAAGCAAAGAAGGAACTCCTCTCCTCCAAAAATCTAAGGAAGAGTAACTAGTGAGACTGGAGGAAAGCTACACTCCCCTTTTTTCTGGAAGTCGAGTGATAGAATATTTCCAGGTAAGGATACGAGCGACTGTAACAAGTCTGCTAACACTTGCCTCACTGACACCCACCAGGATGAGCACTAAGAACTGGTTACGGTTTTGACAACACAAATCTCAGTGTTGACGCTGGAACGTTTCGGTAACGGGGTGAGGGAGACATATGACTTGAGTGGGTTCATAATGACACGGGAGTGGGAAGGAATTGGAGACAGGAAGCAGAGGAATAAAGTGGTAGTTCAAGAAAATCAAGAAAGTTAAATTTTTTGGTGGAAAAAATTGTTTATGTGCTTACGGGGATAAAGGATAAACCATGGGGATTAAGGATGCTGTGGACAGAGGGAAGAATTGCTGGGGTGATGCCCCTGAATAGGGCAGAGAAATGATATAATATAATATAATATAATATAATATAATATAATATAATATAATATGATATATGTTACATTATGTAATATTATATATATAATTAGGTTTAAAACATGTAGAGTTCTCATTCTGTTTATATAGAGTTCTAAACAGTTATAAACAGTTCTCAAGCTGTTTATATAGAGAACAGCTTCACAGACTCACATATTTGCCTGGTTCAAGTAAATCCAAGTTCAATTTTATATTCTCAAGTGATAAACTGAGTAAGTAGCTCACAGAATGTTACTATTATAAAGGCTAATTATATTTTAGATGTGCCACTCATTACACATACGGTGGATAAAATAAGTATATTAAATAAAACTATTTTAGCATTGCCAGTCTAAAAAGTATACAATACTGACTTCCATCTTCAAATTTAGACCAGAAAGAAACTTTCTTAAGTCCCTATAAATATCAAGGTGCTAGATATTAAAAATTTGAGGGTTATGAGAAATGATGGTTATTCAAACTATGCCCCTACCCGTAGTATTGAGTACTGAAAGCACTGACAGTAGATCAAGATCATATCCGGGAGAAAATTTTAATAAACATTTTGATTATCATTAGGTCATTTCTTCAATTGTATTTTTTGAATGGTTAGTATTTTAAGAAGTACTGTGTTCTATTTATTTATAGGGGTTTTATTGTTTTAGAAAGTGTATTCTGTATTTTAAGTGTGCCCTTACTTCCAAGCTTTGGAGTAACAAAATCATTCTCTCCAACATGTAATGTGAGGCTCGTAGATAAAATTAGAACGGAAGGAACAGGAGAGGACAAGGACATGAGAACGAAGCTCTCTTTTTTTTGAGGATGTTTCAGCAAATGGCGGGGAGGGAAAAGAACACATACGGCTTCTTTTTACCAGTTCACCTTGATACATTTATACAAGAATAATGAGCAGCAAAAACCTCATTTCCAAGATTTTTAACACTGCAGGTAACTTGGCATGTTCCTATTCCCTTGAAAAACCTTATCACTTGGCGGAAATAAAGCAGCTGTTGTAAATAGTAACTACAACCTTCTACTTTATTTAGTTTTATGAGTAAATTTGGGGAAATAAGATGAAATAAATGAAAAGGGCTAAGTGGCTTGTTTTCTAAATTGGCAAAACAAAAGAATGTGAATTTGAACATTAAACTGAATAATATATATTCTTCCACGGTTCGGTTACTCTTTTGAATTTCTAAAGTCTTTTTTCTCTTCAAATTTAGAGTTGACACATTTTCCCTGTAGTTATACACTCTGACTGTCAGAGTGAATTTGTAGATTCAGCGGAACTCAGACAATGTTTAAGTTTAAAGGAATGGGCATTCAGGTCTAGAACCGCGTTGAAACTCTAGGGCAGGAGCCCCGTGACCGTCTACTACGAAGACGCTGAATAAGGGCGCTCACGGAGCAGAGGTAAGTGACGGGCTCTGCTGGACGAGGCAATACGTGAGGCCTGAGCCCACAGGCCCGGCAGCGAGCTTTGAGGACACAGCAGCAGAGGCCGTTCATTCGGGAGGCGTTCCTTATCCAGCACAGACCACAGACGACGGCATCTATTTTGTCGGTATCCCAAACATTTTTGCTACAGTATTCTTTTATACTGACCAGATAGCGTGTCTGTGTTGGGTGAGGGGGAAACTCGGATAAATGTGGACAATCCCTGAACTGTTGAAAGCTACTGGAGAAAAGTCACACGGCTGCGCGCTGACACCACCATTGTTTTATGGTTTCCAAACTCAGCTTGGTTCTCAAACTCTGCCCACCAATCCTTCTGCATCAATATTGTCTCCAGTCCTCAGCAGGGGTATCTTCCGATTTCTCCATTCTTCTTAGAGTTATAACCCTGTGGCCATATTTATTCTCAGAAAATAATCTTACTTCCCATTTTCCTTTAAAAAAGGCATCTAAAAATAATATCCTTACTATTTACCCCAAATCCAACAAATACATAGGGAGCTGCATCCATCTTTTCTTTTTAAATTTTCTGTTTTACGCTATATTGAGTGGCCTTGTTTAATTCAAAGTCAAGCATTAGGAGGTGATGAGATCATGAGGGAGGAGCCCCCATGAATGGGATTAGTGACCTTATAAAAGGGGCCTGAGAGATCCCTGGCCCCTTCTGCCATGTGAGGACACAGTGAGAAGCTAGCTGTCTGCAACTGTGAAGAGGGTCTTCTCCAGACCCTGACCATGCTGGCATCCTGGTCTTGGACTTCCAGCCTCCAGAACTATGAGAAGCAAATTTCCATTGTTTATAAGCCTCCCAGTCTATGACTCTTGACCCCATCACTCTATACAGGTTGAAACTGCAACTTTTATGAAATGCTCTTTAATATTTCAACAATTATTTTGCGCTACATTTGTTTTAAGAAACAAGCTAACTCTGCCTACTTCATGACTTCACAAGATTTTAAAATCCTGTACTCTTGGGCCAGTTAACAGAGATGCAAAAAGTACTTTTTGTAGAGATTTATCTTTAAATTAAAAAAAAAAAAAAGGTAAATGAACTACAGTCCACGTAAAGCTAAATTCCTGTTCTGTCTGATAAAGGAAACTGAAGAAAGGTTTTCAAGAACAGGAGTGGAAAGATGCTTTGAAGGAATAAATGAAACATTAAAATCAGGGTTGATCCATTTGAAAAAAAAGTGGAACAAAACAATCACCACTGTTTCCTGTTTGATTCAACGTCTGGATCCTGACAACGTCCACAGACAAGTGGGACGCGAGGAGTGTCATTTAGGAAAACATTAGCGTCTTCTCCACTTATACCACAGTTTAAGTGTTTACACAGTTTCCTTCAATTACAAACATTTAGTCTTTTACGAAGTCTTTACTGCTTAAGAATGTAACATTATCAAAGTAACTCACCTTTCCTGAGAGTCCCCCAGCCAAAATTTCTAATGGTATTTACTGTGTGGGAAATTTGCCATTTCATTAATGAAATCAGCTACACAGAAATTTTTAAAAGTTGTACAACAGTTAGCATGGTAATCTTGTCCTATTACAAAGTGTCAGTTCTTCAATTTACTTCCCTTGGAATTTAGTGACGGTTTTGGGGACAAAACACAGTAATTTAGCAAGATAAGTTACACATTAAGGTTTAAGACATTAGGGAAAAGTTTATCCCTCAAGTCGTTCATTGAATGTTATAGGAGATAATTTATATTTGACTTCCCTCCAATCCAAGAAAATTACACTGTTTAGAAATAATAAAACAAAAGTTGGTCACAGCATGAGTTACATTTCTAAATGTCTGTGCTTTATTCCAAATCAATTTGTTTTAAAATCCACAGCTTGGATTTTAAATTTTAAATTTTAAATCCACGGCTTGATTTCCCCAAAGGAAACCAGTGGTGTGGAGTCAGAGAAAAGTGGGTTGGAAGGGAAAAGGACAGAACTGCCCTCCTAGTGACACAAGGGATCTGCACAAGCCCAAAGCACGTCCCAGCAGGGCCTCAGGGCAACAGCCCACCCCATTCAACTCACTGTGAGGTCAAATCTCCTCATGAATAAAACTGAACTAGAGGACTTCCCTGGTGGCGTAGTGGTTAGGAATCCGCCTGCCAATGCAGGGGACACGGGATCGAGCCCTGGTCCAGCAAGATCCCACATGCCGCGGAGCAATGAAACCCGTGACCCACAACTACTGGGCCTGCGCTCTAGAGCCCGCGAACCACAACTACTGAGCCCGTGTGCCGCAACTACTGAAGTTTGCACACCTAGAGCCCGAGCTCCGGAACAAGAGAAGCCACCGCAATAAGAAGCCTGTGCAACGCAACAAAGAGTAGCCCCCACTTGCTGCAACTAGAGAAAGCCCGCGCGCAGCAACGAAGACCTGCATTTGCAGCCCCAAATAAAAATTAATTAATTAATTTTTTTTAAAAACTGCACTAAAGTTCCAAGTCTCAAGTGGAGCAGAGTTCTCTGCACACTGTGGAGGGGCGCAAAGGACTGCAAGTCTGACAACTGGTTTCCTGCTACACTGCTCTCCTGCAAACCTTCTAAAAGCACCAGGACACAGACAACCTGTGCTGGAGCCTCGGTGGTTTCTTCTACAATGAGAAGGTTTGTGTCTCCCTCAGCAGATGGGTTTGGGTCAGAAAGGCACGAACAGTAAGTTACTGGCCACTTAGCACCATCGTGACCCACGTTATCTCACGCATGCTACTTCACCTGCTTATTCAAGTTCATGTCTCTCATACATTTCTCAATAATACAAGGCCAATAAGATAAATAATAAAGTATTTAGAGATTCAAAAAGAAAATAAAGGATTCCTTAAATATATAACATGCATATTCCTTGTATCAAATGTCTGAATTTAGTCTTTTTACTGAACTCAGAATAAACAATAAATTAGGAATTTAGGATTGACGTATATAAAATAGATAAACAACAATGACCTACTGTATAGCACAGGGAACTCTACTCAATATCTTGTATAAGGGAAAAGAATCTGAAAAAGAATATGTATATATGTATATGTATGACTGAGTCACTGCGCTGTACACCTGATACTAACACAACATTGTATATCAACTGAACTTCACTAAAAATAAATAAATAACAGTGAATACAAATATTTTAAAAGGAATAAACAATACCGTATGCGTGAGTCACATTAAATGTATGATTTTACAAAAACAAACAAAAAAATAAATGTATGATTTTACAAAAAGGTTATTTGAACTTTGAATTACAAATAATCTGACCTTTACACTTGATGTTTCCACAGCTATCTCCTTAACAGAGACAAATCAGAAAACTTCTATGTTAAAATTTTCCCTTGTCAGTTGGGGTTAAGTTTCCATAAAGTATAATTACCCGTCAAGGACAAGCTGCCAGGCACCAAAGTGACTGCGGGAGTGTGGAGAGACTGGACGGTTCACGGGCCCGAACCCACGGGTATAAACGGTCCTCTCCCCGAGGCATCTCCTCGGGGAAGCGTGAGAAGAGCCAGTATTTATGGAGGTTCAAGTCTTACCTAGACAGCTTTTCAGCCTTTGAAAAACCACATTAAAGGATACAGAGAGCACACTATTCAGGGCCTTTTATTTAGAAATTAATACCTTCCCAACTTACTTGAATGGAGTTACATGGACTGAACCACATCTCCTGCCTCTTGTGGTTTAATCCTGACCCTGGGGTGTTAATCACTGGACATAAATGTGACCCAATACGCGTCCATTTGATGCTGTTTCTCAAATAAAACCAGATGGGACCTAATATAGACCAGACTGAGTCATCTGTTTCCTCCAGATCAGTAGCAGAGAAGGGAAAATTCTAGTCCTTTGTCACGTGTCTGTCATTTGATATGTATGAACACACACGCCGTTTATTATATATTATATATAAATATATATCATGCATGCAGTGGGCACGCGTCTGAACGTTTATAAATGCACGCTGGTTATTATACATTACGTATACACACGTATCACCCACGCAGCGTGCCCGCGTCCACATGGCTAGCAACGCACGCTGGTTATTATACGTCACGTGTACACACGTATCACCCACGAAGCGTGCGCACGCGTCTGCACGGCTAGAAACGCACACTGGTTATTATACGTTACGTGTACACACGTATCACCCACGCAGCGTGTGCGCGCGTCTAGTCCTTCCCGCCCTCGCATCTCCCGCGCGGCTCCCTTTCCGGGGACGGGACGCCCTGGGACCCGGAACTCGCCCCAGGACTTCCCTCGTGCAACCAGCCTTTTCTAAAACCACAAAGCACTTAACATTCTCCGGGTTACTGCGCTTCACTGCCACACAGCTGCGGGCGGCTGGAAGGACGAGGGACACGTCACAGGACCCGTGAGACGCGCACACCCGCACCGAGCGCGCTTCTGTCAGTGACGGGGCGTCGCCGCGGGCGGGACAACCAGCGCCGCCGCACGCGACGCCCGGGCCCGCGAGACGGGACGCGACCACCTACCGGAGCCTGAAGCCGGAGCGCGCGGGTCCGCAGCCGAGGGAGGCGCCCCCGGCCCCGCTCCGCGCCTCGAGGGCAGGAGAGAGACGAGGCGACTGGTAGGAAGCCACTCCGTTTCTTCAGAAGTACCGTTCTTCTTGGAAGTGTTCTTTTCTTCGCCAAGCAATATCAAGAAAGCCATGATGGAAACCACGAGTGTGTCCAGCCTGTGACTGACCGCCAGCCGTAGTGTTTCCTCGGTGTTGGGACACATGTCCTTAAGGACGTGCACAGGGAACTTTTCGTCCCCCAGCACCACTCACCAAACGGTGCCTGAAAACCAGTTTATTCTAGCCTCCCCCGAGTGTAATTCAAGAACACATTTTTACAGGAAAATGTCGGGTAGTCCATGCTGCCAGGTGTGAGGCCAGGCGGGGTGGCGCCAGGGGCGGGAGCTCGGGGGCGGGGGGTGGAGCCCGGGCGGGGGCGGAGGGCAGGGGGCGGGGCGGGGCGGAGGGCAGGGGGCGGGGCGGGGCTCCTGTGGGAGCATCGGCCCCGCAGGTCCACAGGGCCCACGCGGAGAGGTCCGTCTGCTCGGAGCTCTGGCCGCCGAGAGGGTCTCAGGGGGACACATTGTCAGGGGGACAGTCACTGGTCCGGTACTCAGGGTCCCCACAGGGTCAGGAGGCCGTAATTAAAGTGGAAAGAGTATAGGATGCTGGGGGCCGGGCCTGGGAGCTGGGGAGGGTCAGGAGTGGGAGTTTGCTGCGGGAGGAGCCTCAAATTTTCAAGATAGGGGCGGGGCGGGGCGGGGCGGGGCTCCTGTGGGAGCATCGGCCCCGCAGGTCCACAGGGCCCACGCGGAGAGGTCCGTCTGCTCGGAGCTCTGGCCGCCGAGAGGGTCTCAGGGGGACACATTGTCAGGGGGACAGTCACTGGTCCGGTACTCAGGGTCCCCACAGGGTCAGGAGGCCGTAATTAAAGTGGAAAGAGTATAGGATGCTGGGGGCCGGGCCTGGGAGCTGGGGAGGGTCAGGAGTGGGAGTTTGCTGCGGGAGGAGCCTCAAATTTTCAAGATAAAAAGTTCTGGATCACAGACACGGGTTGCACAACAATTTATTCCTGACACGGCTGCAGTAACGGTGAATTTTGATGTGTTTTCGATCACAGTTAAAATTTTTCTTAAAAGAGGCATTATTTATAATCTGACATGGTGGTCATAGTTCCACAGCGAAGCAAGTTAAAATTGAGGGTGATTATCCAGAAAATGCAGGAGCAAAATGTGTCTGTTGAAAGGACTGAATCAAAGGACAGGAAGGACCCTGGTTCACTTGCGTTTCAAGGGCTCACCGCCGCCTCCTGCCCGGACAGAACGCAGTGTGTCTGTCAATCAGTATTCAGGGATCGTGTGCCTTCGACATGGGCCCAGTGGTGCTTTTTTAACAGCAAGTCTTCTGCGAGGATAGAGTTTTCCCCAAAGAAATAATCTGCAGATATAAAATAACCATCACATACCCCAGGTTGTCTGCACACGCATGCGTGCATGCACAAACATGCGTTACATGCACTCACATTCACGCACATGCACACGCACACATGCGCCCACAGCTATACATGACAGACGCCAGGTTGCGAGTGTGGATGCTGCACGGTTGTCTTGCTGGACGTTCAGCCCGTATGCAGAGCAGCGCCTCGCCACCCCCCAGCCCCGCCCAGGCCGCTGATGAACAGGCCCTGCCACACCAAGCCTGCAACCTAGAGAGACAGGCAGTCCATCCTTTTGTCTGTGAGGCGCCGTCCATGACCCCGGACAAGCCAGACCCGGCCAGGGACCTGAGAACAGCGTGCCCCAGGAGCTCCGTGTGTAGACAGATGAAGACAGGGTCCGGGGCCAGAAGAACGAGAAAAGGTCCGGCAGGAGCAGCGACACAGGAGGCTGACCTGGAGGGAGAGGAGCGCAGGGCCCACAGCCAGGGGTGGAGGCCACGGACCAGCCCACGTGGGGCCAAACAGCATCTGAGCTGCTCTGTGCGCCGCATCCACGCCTGTTGACACAGACGACGCTCCGAGCATCTTTGTCACCTGATGGTCACACCTCCCCTTACAGAGAGGCGGGGACTAGCGGTCGCCTGCCCAGGGGCACCCAGCCGGCAAGCCGCTTCTTAGGGAGCACGTGTAGGGCCTCCTGAACCCCCTTGCTCTCCTGGCCAGGTGTGTCTCCGCCTCCGAGGCCGGCTGTTTCCTGTCTTCTAACTGCGTTTTCCAACCTTATCTTGTATTGACCTTGGCTGTGACTTCCTCTCTGTCTTCTGCCTGTGACGCGATCAGGACGCAGACTTCCAGGCGTCCGTGCAGAGGGACCGGCTCATCCGGGCCTGGTCTCCATCCAGACAGCCCCTGCGTTCCAGCGCCTCAGCGCCAGCAGGAGACAGAGCGAGGGTGCAGGGCGCACAGGCCACACGCAGGCCCCGACCTCGGCACCCGGGGCAGGGGGTGCTCTGTGCGGTGGTGCTGGAGCATCAGACGCCCCTGTCGAGGCAGGAAAGGAAAGGGCCGGCGCTCTGACGGCGCGGGAGACGGTAGAGACGCGGGGAGGACGCGCGTGTGTTTTCCGTCTCCCTCCCAGGCAAGGTCAGTGACCCGGGTGGAACCCCCGGGGGCGGCTCCTCCCGGAGGCAGGCCCTTCCCGGTCCCCAGCAGACGGGCCGCCCCGCCCCTCCGCCTCAGCAGCTTCTGTCTGCCCATGCCACTCCCGTGTTGTCTTCTGCTACTTCAGTTTTCTTTCGTAGGTGTTCTTATGTAGCTCTATAATCTATACAGATTATTAATTTGGTATAAAACCAGATGCAGTTAGTACTGAACGGGGGCATCCGAAGGCCTCAGCACCCCCCCGGGGTGAGCGTCCTCACGGCCCACGCGAAGGGTGGGATTAACAGCCTTCGGGACCCCTCTGTCTCCACGGCAGGGTTCTGCATTCAGAGTGAGAACAAAGAAAAGTACAGTCCCTGCGTTTTCTTTACTGTTCGTTTCATCTGACTGCTATTTATTATGGTGGAAGAAAATGGTCTACAACACGCGCGGGTGCCATTCAGGGAGTGAAGAGGTCTCGCAGGCATGGGCCTGTCGGTAGTGTTGGGTGCGGAGGACTGGAGGCCCTCCCTCCCTTCACCCTCCAGAGCCTAAGCTTCCACTCCAGGCCCACCTCCTCTCTCACTCTGGTCCCCCGCCTCTGACCTGGGTGAGCTGCCCCACACCTCGCCTCACGACTAAGTCAGGCTCGCGTTTCCTACCAGCACATCCTCGTGCAAAGCCTGAGCTCGCGCCCAGCGCGGCAGCGACCAGAGCCACATCCTGGACTCTGAGCTGCCCTCCTGTCGCTGCATTTCTCTTTGCCCACGAGACCCAGACTGATCGCTTCAAGAGGAATGGAATCGTGCCACTGACTCTTGCCGAGACCCTGCTGGTGGCTTCGGTGGTCCTTAGAATCGGGTGGGGACCCCGTCCTTGGCGTTGCCACTGCCCCTCCTGCTGCCCCTGAACCCTCCCCGTCACAGAGCTGGCTTTGTTCTGTAGTTACGTCTCAGTTGAGGTCCTTCCTTCCCAGAAAAGCCTTCCTGGACAAGTTTGTCACTTTTCTTTTTTCCTGACATTGTAAACTTCTCTGCATCACATTCATCAGTGTCATATGTTTATCTTTCCATTTGCTTATTTCGCGTTCCTGGTCCCTCTTGGACCCCCTGGGAGGTCAGTTTCACAAAAATAGTAAACAGTCTGCCCTATTCAGCCTCATGGCCTGGAAAACATCAGGTAAGATTTTGGAAATAAATATAAAAATGCAAAAACATAGGGATAAGTGAGTGCTTGCCGTGCAGCTCTTCCAGTCTGCGTCAAAGGCACCTGAATAATGTTGTGTACACCTCACTTTACAAAGAGAGAGCTTCCCTTCCCATTCCTTTCTGTGTGCCACATAAATATTCACACACTGAGCTTCAAAGAAGGCCTTACTTTCCCCTAAAAAAGATGTAAAATCCAATTAAATTTGCACTGATTGCAAGGTACCTCTGCATGAATCATTGCTCTACGGTGAACTGGGCTGCGAATCTTGAGATTAATAATAGCTGACAGAAACGGTACCAGATCTTCTTTCCAATTCTCTCTCCTTCCCAATTTGTGAAATAAGAAGAAGAAGAAGAAATAATTCAAGAAGCAAGTATACTTTGTAAAGAAGCTGTTAATTGAAAAGTAAATGAAGCAATGCCATGCACCCCACCACCAACAGAAACAAAAAACAAAAATATAAAAAAGAGGAAAAAAAGCTGAAAGAAGGCAACATGACAAGTTCCCCATTAATTTGTCAGAAACAAGGACAAAATTTTTTCAAATTATGTATCAACAAATGGAGGCTTTTCATGTGTAAATCTGTCTCTGAGGTATTGCAGGCACACAGTGATGCTGTTTTTTGTTCGTTTGTTTTTGCATTACGCGGGCCTCTCACCGCCGGGGCCTCTCCCGCTGCGGAGCACAGGCTCCGGACGCGCAGGCTCAGCGGCCACGGCTCACGGGCCCAGCCGCTCCGCGGCACGTGGGATCTTCCCGGACCGGGGCACGAACCCGCGTCCCCTGCATCGGCAGGCGGACTCTCAACCGCTGCGCCACCAGGGAAGCCCAGTGATGCTGTTTTAAACAGGATATCCCTAACCCTAACACCACACTGAAGGAAAGTGCCCCCTTCCTGGCACTGCCTGTGATTTGGGGCACGGAGAACGTTTCTCTGAGTTACTGGTGAGCTCTCTCTGATGGCCTGGGAATGCCAGACACTCAGGCCAGCTTCACAGATTTCTTATGGTGAAAATGGTAACAAGGAAAAACATCCTCAGGAGTTGTGGAGACCGTGCACCAACGCAACTACCCATCACAGCTCCAGTGATCTGGAAGGCAAAGGCTGTTGTGTAATTCCTGGTGATTAACTAAAATCTTAACCCTGGGAGATTTAATTTAATGGGTTTATATCATAAAGTCAACATCAAAAAGCATGCTAAGGTAACTAAGTCAGGGATTCTCAGGATGAAATTCCAGGAAACGTCAGAAATCCTTTCATCCAAAGCTGTCATAAAGAACTAAAATAATCTCAACAGCTGAGGAGATTATGAATGAAGACGTTCTAAATTTTATGCTTGTAGTTATATTTGGGAAGAATCTTCTTTAAATCTTATTCCACAAAAGATGTCTTTAAATGCACAGTCTTTAGCCATTAGCCCCCTCAAAACCGTTTTGGAAGAGACGGTACGGGGAGATACAGTGATGATTTGCTGCTTGAGAACCATCTCCAACTGTCTGGCTGGGATAGGTCTTCCCAGGATGCACCCTCTGGACCGTCTCACCCAGAAGGTGCCCGTGATGCCTTCCTGATGTGCTCATGTGTTCGTCCCATGTGCTCTTTTCCAGTCTCCCTCTGCATTCTTCTGTTTCAGTGACTGTGGATTCTACCACAAATAAAAGTAGGTCTAATTTTGTTCCACCCTGTGTATCCCAAACCAAATCGCCCATAAAGCTCTTTTATAACCTAATATATATTGACATACGTGAAACTAAGGTCTTCAGAATACATCCTGGGAAATTTTCATCAATAAAATATATTATTGTAGGTGTAATTTTTTCTGAAACCTCTTACATTATTTTGAATAGAATCACCAAGTGTTACAGCTGAAAATTATCTAGTTTAAGCTCTTTTACAGTTGGTGAAGGGAGCCACAGGGCCATGCCACTAGAAGTCACTGACCTGGCCTGTGAGGGCTGTGCTCTCCAATTCCAGGCCGAGGCTCTCCTACTGGCACCAAAATAAAAAATAAAAAATCCCTTATGCGTCATCCTGAGAAAGGGTTGAAAGAGCAAGACGTCTGAAATCAAAAGGCCTGAGGCTAATTTTACTACTTTTTAACCAGACTTCCTTGGGAATATAGATTCCCCTTCTAGAAAAAAGCTGTTTTAATTTATCTGCCTATCTCATAGAATTGTTGAGAGGTCAGATAAGCTAACAATATAGAAAAGAACTCTACGCACATGGAGAGCTAAGCTCACTAATTAGCATTGTTCTGGTGGCTGTTTTACTTTACTGACCTCCGTTTGGAGATCTAAGGTGATTTTGGTAATTTGTATTATCAGTCTTTAGTTTTTATGCTTTGCTAATGGAGTTTGGCCAGTGCTTCTAGACAGGAACAAAGAGAGAACTGGATGATTTGAAATTTTGGAAGCTATATTCATTCACTTTGGAAAACAGCATACTTCCTAGTATAACAATATAAAAACTTGAACTAATGGATGATCTTAATGTGTTCAAAGAGGAAACAGCCTCACAGTCTAGCAACGGGAAAATTGGGATTTCTAGTGAAGTGTTGATGTGCTTCTCTCTCCCCTAAGACGGTCGTGTGCTTAACACCAAGAACCCTCTCTTACTTCATCCGAATTAAAACGCAGACCTAATGCAATGGCTAGAGTAATTGTAGAAATATTGTTTTTTGAAATGGAATGTTGTATATGTTACCAAACAGAATCGGAGTTATCATCGTTGTTATCATTTTTTCCTCCAAACATTCCTTTCTCAACCTCTGCATCTCTAATTTCATTCTGACATCCCAAGTCCAATCGATTTGATCTAGATATTGAAATATATTGAATGAATACTAAATACATTCAAAGACTATGCGTTTCTTCCAGCATATACTTCTTTTTACGCATCTCTGAGACTTGCTTGAATTATTTTAATTTTTAGAGCACATTGGTGCATAGTTTATGAAAGCTGGAACTCACCAAACTGGAGCAGTGAATTCCATCTCATCTGAAACACAGACAGACTCTATCTCGGAGGGCGTCTCCCATGCACTCACAGTAAGTCTGGTCCTCCACATCCTCTGCACCTTCAAGTCAGCTTTGCTTAGACATGGGTCACTCCCTCACCACGGCTGTGAGTGAGGAGAAAAGGGGTCTCCAGCATGGAGAAAACAGCTGTTGATCGGGCTCAGTAGCTATAGGCTCGAGGACAGCAGAAGGATGCTTCTCTAGAGCATGGTGGTTAGAACTGCATAAGTTATATCTTTCCCCATAAAAGAAAAATGAAAAATATTTGACTCTAGTTTGGATTCGGGTAGTAAATGCCTATTTCTCTAATGAAATAGACACTTTATTATTGACTATCTTGGAAACTCCAGAACAGAAACAATCACCTAAGAGAAGTACTTGTGTCCTGAGAAGCAAGTCTCTGCTCAGATCAGACAAGGCCACTAAGGGCCAGATGTTGAACAAACATAATGCAGTGCAACAGGACACGCATGCACTAGAGAAAGAATGCAGCATGTTTCAGCGCATGTCTGTTTGCAGCACTACCTGCGGGCCATAAATAGTTATTGAAACTGTTTGTTGGAGCTGACAACTGCCTGCTGACATCCTTGTAGAGCCTCTTCCTCACCACATAAGCAGAGAAATATTTTTGAGAAAGTGAGGTACAGACATATGACTGAAGTTTCAAATCACTGAAACCCTTTCATAGTCAGATGTCAATCTGCCTAGAACTTGCATTCTACAGCCAACCCCTGCGAATCATCCCAAGATTGGTCTAAATGTTCCTTTGAATCAGGGTGCATCATGCAATTTGATTAACATAAATAATAAGAGCAAGAGATGTTCTTGTCAGGATTCAGTAGTACACCAGGATGAAAAAACACAAGTAGTCCTTCATTCCATCATCAAAAAGCAGCCTGTATTGGCTGAGGAGGGGAGGAGAGAAGACACAGCTTTTCATGTTCTGTAAATCGGAACTTACACAACTGTGTCATTATTGTTTTGATAAATGCAGTTGTCTCTCTTCTTTAACATGCCCCAACACCAAGTGCCATACCTCACAAATGGAGTTTGAAAAATCAGGTGAACTAAAAAAAATTTGCTACAAAGAATTTTCCTAAATTTTACAATTCTCCATGAAGCGATTTACAAACCCTGTGGTGAAAGACAGCCAAGGTTCACTGTATTAATGTCTCTCTCTGAGTTCTTACAAATTCATAATCAATCAAAAGGAGGAAATTTAAAAAGTGGATTAAGCCTCCTAAAAAATTAGTTCAACCACCTCATTAAAAAAAATAATCAGGGCTTCCCTGGTGGCGCAGTGGTTGCGCGTCCGCCTGCCGATGCAGGGGAACCGGGTTCGCGCCCCGGTCTGGGAGGATCCCACGTGCCGCGGAGCGGCTGGGCCCGTGAGCCGTGGCCGCTGAGCCTGCGCGTCCGGAGCCTGTGCTCCGCAACAGGAGAGGCCACAGCAGAGGGAGGCCCGCATACCACAAAAAAAAAAAAAAAGCCTGCGCGTCCGGAGCCTGTGCTCCGCGACGGCAGAGGCCACAACAGAGGGAGGCCCGCGTACCGCAAAAAAAAATTAAAAATAAATAAATAAATAAAAAATCAGAACAGAACACTTTAATTGAATTAAACAGTGGCTACACAAACCACCAATGTATTAGTTACCTTGGATCTCGATATGCCGTCACCTAGTTTTTCTCTCATCCTGTCTCTAATCCATCTTACACACTATTCTTAACTTTTCCAAAGCTCAGAAATGTTCACGCTCATCCAATTCCTCGAGACTTTACGAAGGCCCCTTTACTGGCATTCAAGCCCGTCAAGTTTAGATGCAGCCTGGTTTTACTCTTCCCCCTGGATATCGGCTTTTCCTTGAGTAAGCACCAAACCAACGGAATGCTCCATTGTATCCCCAGATGGATCCTGAATGGCCTTGCCTTCCAGTTTTCTGGAACCTGGAGCATAGTACATACAAGTAAGTGTGACCGAACGCAGGGAAACCTGTGCTCTCCCAGCCGCTTTAAAGTTTAAGTATCACCTTCACCATGAAGCTGCGTCTGATACCCCCCAACCTTACATGATCTCCTCTGAATGAGAAGACACCTGCTCATGGTAACCTGGGAACTTTATTATAAGTCCTTCCGGGACAAGGGTCATATCAGATTTATTTTATGTCCTTTTAGTACCTTATCCATAATCTTTCCATTTCAGATGCTTATGAAAATTCAGGGACTAAAAGATGAACTCAAAGTCAGGGACTGAGTCACCTTGCTGCAGGAAAGTATTTGGGGGTGTGTTTTTACGATAACCTCTCAAGTCACAGCAAGCAAAGGTGAAAGAGTTAAAGAATCTGTTGTGTTCGTGGGATTCTCCAGACAAACAGAATATATACGTATGTGTTACGAGGAATCCGCTCGCATGATTACGGAGGCTGAGAACTCCAAAGATCTGTCATCTGCAAACTGGAGGCCCAGGAAGGCCAATGACACAATTCGGTCTGAGTCCAAAGTCTCGTGACCCAGGGACCCAGTGGTGAAATAAATTCCCAGTCCAAGGGCAGAGAAGATGAGTGGGATGTCCCAAGTTGGCAGTGCGGGAGAAAAAAGAGGCAACTTCTCCCTCCCTCGGCCTTTTGTTCCATTCAGGCCCCCAGTGGATTGGATGTTGGCTGGCCTCACTGGGGAGGACCCCCACCAAATCAAACGCCAATCTCACCCCAAAACACCCTCACAGACAAAGCAGGAGAAAGGGTTAATCTGGGCATCCTGTGGCCAGTCGAGTTGATACATAAAATTAACCACCACACTTATTCTTGAGACAAAATACAGCACGGCTAGGAGGGGGACCCTAAGCTAATGTATGGTACGTGGGGCACATTTCAAATCATCACACTCAATGACGTATGTGAGCAAACGGCTTTGGACACAGGAAAAATGGAAGAACAGAAAAACCTATTCACTCTTCTCTGTCAAAATCTGTGCTCCCTTACAAAACGGTATATATAAACATAAGTATATATTGAGTGGTTACCATTGTATTTCTCTGCAGAAAAAAATCAGAGAATGTCCACCAGGTATAGGGGAAACGCACTTGGGCCTGCAAGTGAGGAGGGTAATTCTTTGCTGTCCTGTAGGATAAGGACAGGACGAACTGTGAGGCGGAGAGCACACCCTCACTCCTGTACCTGCACAGACAGGTACCCACACCTCCAGGGGACAGAGACAGAGATGCTGGAAAGACAGGTTATTTTCATCATCATTATCTTGAACTATAAATGTCAATCCTGAGACATACATGCTCATGACAGCTTTGTATTTGCTTAAAAACTTTCTGTTAAATGCCACCCTAGTAATGAATTCTGCTTAATGGAATTTTTGTTGCTTTAATCTCACTTTCAGTGATAATTAACACCTATCAATTCTCACTACAAATCAAAGAGATATTTCAGAGAAGGGGCTGAACGCTGAAGACCCAGCACTGCCACAGTAAAGGTAGATCGAAAAAGGATGAGCTTACGTTTACTGAACTTAAAAAAAAAACTTGCCCAAATTAACCCATTAGAATTTAAACACAGTCTACTCATTATACTAAACTAACAAAAATTGAAAAAAAAAATGATGAACAGTGAAGATTTTATCAGATGAAAAACTTTCATCACCATATATGCTCTGAACAAATTTGTGTCCCAAAGCAGAAAGCAAAAAAAGTCAGGAAACTGCATGGGCTCATTTCTACAAAAGTAGATTCTGTACTAGATTAAAACACGGTAGCAGGATGGATGGGAAACTCCCCGAGAACAGGGCCTCTGCACTTTGGTGGAAATAGAGAATAATTATTAAAGGCACAGAATGTCCAAAGCCAGACAGGCATTGCTCGAAGGCCTGCTAGGTCACTATACTGATGTGCCTTTTGCCAAAGCCAAGTGACCTTTCTGTGGTCAGTTTACTCATCTGCGAAATACAAATCAGAACAGGTCCAGCTTTGCGAGGTTATTATAAGAACTCTAATCTGCCCAAGCACTTAGAGCAACGCTTGCCAGTACGGAGTGTTAAGGAAGCCTTGGCTTTTATTATGATTCGCAGAATTGTCCAGCATCATGCCCTCCAAATAAACAGAGCACAAAAATACTTGTTGATGTTGTTTATAGAAAGATTGAAAAAATATTGTTGGCAAATTAATGATATGACACTAAATTTACACAAAATATCATACAGCTGTTAGCACTGCAACAGAGTCATAAAAATATTTGTTGAGCATTAATTATGTGCAGGGCATACATAAAGCAGTACATACAAAATATGACTATAAAATAAAGAAAATGATTTCACAAGTCATCATACCCTTTGTTTATCACAAATTAACTACCGCTAGAAAAATGTGAAATAAAACTAAATCATTTTCGAGGCAAAAACCATGTTTTATTAAAAAGCACCGGAATAAGCAATCAGCTGTTTTAAACAATAAAAACAATAATGGTAAGTAATGCATCTAAACTACTGACTATATGTCAAGTGTAAACCTACAATTTACAATAATTCTATGCACTAAGACCCACAAAAAACTAGGGCATTAAAGAAGCAACTTGACCAAAGATTCAAACCCAAATACTCAGACTCCAAAGTCTATTTTTTCCCCCCACCATTTTCCTAATAGAGGCCAGAAAAATAGAACACTGGAAACTTGAATAAGTAAAAATTCAATCAGAAATAGAAACCAAACATATTTTGGCATGAATATTACATGCTGAAAATACTGGCAAAAAAACAAAACAAAACATGGTCAGGAATGCACCAACATTTAGGCGAGTAGATGAAGGGGAGAAATGAGATGAAACGACATAAAAAGTTGAAAGAACAACCAACACACTGATGACTTTAATAGTCACGCAAACTAATAAAGGGTAAATAAAAGATGAATGATCTCAGGACAAAGTTAGAAAAAAAAAAACTCAGTGAATTAGTGAAAATAACACGTAGGGAAAAAAGATAAAAGGAGAGGAAATAAACTAAAAATTTGTAATACAATTCTTGGTTTTAAATACCTTCGAGATGACAAAAACCAGAATGGTGCCTCTTTGTTCTGTTTTCATGAAAAATTCTGTTATCTGAAAATTGAATTCTTCTGGTGGAGGGAGGGAGCTTTGACTAAGATTCTTGACAAAATCCACCTCAAGGAAATATAAGCCAAGTGTCTGGTTACCTAGATTTCAAGTTTCTATAGAGATCATTGTCCTGGGGCCTGGGCCGAGAACTCTCTGCTCCCATTGATGACCTCAATTATTCGATTTCTGAATTCATTCCCTATGCAGGTGAGTAAATATGACAATCAGAGCAAGGTGTTTTGGGGGAGGCAACAAACTGATCGCGCAGCAAGTTGTTATGTTGGCAGATACAGTCAGGCCTCCATCGCTATGTACGTACGTATTCATACACACTCAGCTTCACTCCATACAAACACATATTCAACTGCTCATGAAGAAAGGAGTAGGAAAAGGGCCCTTGGATTCACCACCACTACCATCATCACTGTCACCTATCAAAGGTCTTGCTCTCTGTGACTAGACGTGTTACGCTCTGCAGTAGGAAACGGCATTCTCAGAGCCGTGAGCAGCCTGTCACCATTTACTCAACGCAAATCCATCCAGGCAAATAATGCCGAAGACAGTTAACTCACAGCACTTTAGTCCATTAGGTAGAGAGGCCAAGGTCGGTGCTCTTTACCTGAGGCAGGTATTCTCAGCTCAGGTCTCTCATTTACCAGGATGACAGTGAAAAACACAGACCTTCAACAAGAACAGGTGTGTGTCCCTGAACTTCATTTCACAAGAATAGTGCCAGCTTAGCGTTTCCTGTTCTAACTGAAAACGCAGGTCAGAAGTTCCAGGTGCTCCCCTGCTCCGTATGCCATTAATAATTTCAGGTTGCCTCTGTGAATACTCTACAAATAAACTCTAATTTACGTGAAATGCTGGGCAATACTTCACGCACCGGAGATGACTACCAGTTACAGAAGAAAAGACACAGACACAGCTTCAAAGTTATACTGAGCATAATTCCATCTGTTTTGTAGATTCATGAGATAATCTTTAAAACTTCATTGCATCAAGGACATCACTAATGAATACTGATTGTCATTGAGCTGGATACATATAAAATTCTGGTCAAAAAGGGAAAGGAAAATAGGAATGTAATAAAACTGAAAAAAACAGCAACCTAATTTGTTTTTCTCAACAAACATGACTGTGCATGTTCCCTGTGCAGGGATGGAAGAGTGCAAAGGTGGGTAGGACACACTTGGGCCAGAGGTGTGCAACCTTGTGAGAAAGAAGCGAGGAGTAAAGCTGCTGTCACTAAGTGGATTAGCCAGGGTTCTCCAGAGAACAGAACCTATAGATGGGTGTGTGTGTGTGTGTGTGTGTGTGTGTGTGTGTGTGTGTGTGTGTGTGTGTGTGTATCACGTGACTGTGCAAGCTGGCAAGTCTCCAATCTGCAGGGCAGACCAGCAGGCCAGAGACCCAGGGAAGACCTGATGATTCAGTTTCAGTCCACAGGCCAGGGAGGCCCGTCTTCTACTGAGACCTTCCACTGACCAGTCAGACACACCCACAGTAGGGAGGGCAGTCTGCTTTCCTCAACGTCTACTGACTTAAATGTCAATATCATCTAAGAAACGCCTTTGCAGAAACATCAGGAATAACGTTTGACCAATTACCTGGGTACTTTGGTCTCGACATATCAAATTAACAGTCACACTGAGGCCCTGCTACGTATAAGCCCTGTGATGTGTGAAATACGTATGCAATTTAATGTGTGTGAAGTTGAAAATAAGTGGGAAAATTTAACAGATTTGGCTCATACCATTTTCCTCATGTTGAGTTTTAGAAATAAATTTTAAAAACCAGACATTAGCGGGGAGGCGATGGAAAATCATTTCTCAATTGAAAAGACTTGCAAAGACCTGTTTTGTCAGATCAGCTACGAAAAACAGAGGAGAAAATGAGGTCTCAGCAAGGTCCTATTTTTAACAGGTTCTAGCACTCACTGAAATAAATTGGGAGCTATTCATAGCCCTGCTTCACGAATTTGAGCTCAAATAGTCATCCAAAAGTACAATACAAAGACCAATAGCTTACAGAAAAGGAAACCCAGGCCTGTAAGTACCAGACCTGAATCCTACCTGGCTTACAGAATTGCAAGGAGGAATGCCTGCCTGCAAGGTAAAGAAGCAAGATAAACGCCACCTAATTTTTCAGAAAATATAGTAAATACTAAAAAAGAAACCCAACTGCATTGAAATCGAAATATAAGTCCCTACAAACTATAACTCAAAAAAAAGATAATAAAATTGTGAAATCATAGTATGTGAATGAACATCGCAAAAGCCCAAACCGAAACAAAATCAGACCTGCCAAGATAAACACGGGCAGTGCGCCAGAGGCACTTTCAAACACTCCTCTGCAGTCTCCTAGCTGGTTCCTGGGAGAGGCTGCAGAGAGACATTCAGACAGCATGTGCTGCGGGCACCTGTCTTGAGTCTCTTCGCTTCCTGAGGCAGAGAAAGCCGAGGAAGGACCGACGGGTAAGGTGGACGGGCTTCCTAATGGGGGGCTGGACGACGTCTTCATCCATCCGTACTTTAGTCCCTGATCCACTCACCTACCTTTCCTCCCAACCTGTTCCGCTTCCATCTCCCACAACTGCGGGAGGTGCTGTGAAGAACCTGCACCCTCGACCGCCGCCCTCTTCCGGCCTGAGCACCGCCAGCCCAGGGCTCAGGGATCCCCGGGGGGGCCTCTGCCCGCCTGCCCCGGGACACTGCGCGAGGAGCCTGTCCTTGGAACCGCCGCCCCAGCTACGTGAGAGCCCTGGGACTAGGCCACGTGCTCCTCACCCTTGTGGAGCCACGTCCCATCTGGCTCGTCTGCGGGTTATGGCTCAACGTGTGACCACGGAGGCCAGCTCTGCACATCCTCTAGTCAGACTCGGTCACCAGAGTCACCCCTACCCTGTCCCTCTGCACCTCAGAGCCCACCAACACCTCCTCAGAGGCTCACGTCCGTTTCTGAGTGTCCCCTGGCCTGGAGCCTGCTGACCAGAGCCTCGGGGAGGGGCAAGGAGGCAAGCAGAGCTGGCGTTGGTGTGCACCTGCCTGCCACCCTCCGGCTCCCTCAAAGCCAACTACAAAGGACTTTTGTGAAACCAGCAGAGACTCTGTCCTTCCTCCCGGAGTTTGATGGAAAAGCCAGAGGTGACCGTGGTCCTACTCAACCGTGTGATTCCAGCAAGTCACTGGATCCTCCCGAGTCTCCGCCTCGTCCACCCAAGGAGACGACGGGCATCCCAGGCTCAGGAGGTAAGGGTGAGCCACGTGACCCCAGCAAACGTCCTGCGAGGGTGACGACTCCGTGCAGCCCACGAGTGTGATCAACGTGAGCCGGGACGGCTCTCTTCCAAGCCGCTCGGGCGCGCTGAAGTAAGATCGTTGGCACCGACATAGGGATCCTTCATCCCAGGCTTTTCATTCACCAGTATAACAGTTACAAACACAGACTCAAAAAAAAGAACGGTATTGAAAATTCTGGTTCAGGAAGAGAGTGGGGCAGGATGCGGGAATGACAAGTGGCCCCAACGGGGACCGGTGTTTCTGCCCTGGGAAAACACCAGCATGGTCCTTCTCACAGCCACAGGTTTCCACCCAAGGGGCGGTCTGAGCCTGTGGAGGACAGTGGCACGTGGACTTCTTATTGGGGGAAAGACTTCCTCGTACTGTCAGTCATGCTGGGAAGTCTTAAGTACAGTACTTACTGTGGGGAGCATTGTTGTAAACGGCTTTTGCCCAGCAAACAACAATGGATAGAAATTTCCTTCAAAAAGGAAACAGCCCTAAAGGGGGAGAAAAAGGCCAGCTGTGTTTCTGAAGTGCAGTCTGCAGAGGACAGGACCCAGGCAACCCCAGAGAGGTGAGCTTTAGCTAAGACAGTAGGTCAGCTACTTCTCCAGTTGTTCTATTCGCGCCCAAGCCAGCAGCTAACATTCGGGAAACTGACAGTCCTGATGACATAGAAAAACAGTTTCCATGATGCTCTTTTAATAAAGTAGATTTTCCTTCTCCTCCTCCTAACACTGTTCCTGTTAAGGCTCCGAGCCCTATCCAGGCTACGGATGCCTCCACATTTCCCTGTTGATGGGGGACTTTCCCCATTCTACCTGAGAATAGAAAAGCCAGCATCTCAGTGCATCCCACAGAGGGTGGGGGGGCACAGCAGGGAAATACAGACCCAGAGAGCCACACCAGCCTTCAGCAACAGAACAGAGCTGGGACAGGGCCCCGCTCCCTGGAGCTCCAGCCCTTCCATTCACGTCTGCGTGGCACATGTGAGCCTCTCTCCATCATGCCTCTGAGTGTGTCTGCACGTGCACTCCTCGAAATGACTCGGTGCCATTCGCCCATCGCATCTGATGGCTGTAAAATGCTCTAGATATCAACATGTCCAATTCACTCAAAGATAAGGTAACTTGGATCAAAGAAATAGACTGGTTTTTTTTTCAAAATCTTATTTCTAATTAGTATATAAGGTGTCATCAAATCTGTATTTGAATAGTCAAGTCTGCATTTTATCGTTATTGTCCTTAGAACATGCAATTTCCCCCCCATTATCCATGTGGAATTCTGTAGACACCGTACTTTGAATTTTGAATTTGGCCCTCTTCCTGGGCAGGGACATGCAGTCTGATCCTCTCTCACGACGCTGGCAGCTCCCAGTCAGCCCCGAGATCAGGAGGGGAAACAACTCATTCTGCACCAGATCACCCTTCTGGTTTCCGCTTTCAATACAGTAGTCAATAAATTTCATGAGACAGTCAACGTCTGATTATAAAATAGGCCTCGCTTAGATGATTCTGCCCAACCGTAGGCTAATGTGTGTGTTCTGTGCACAGTTAAGGTAGGTGAGGCTAACTCAGTTGCTCACTAGGTCAGGTTATTAAATGCCGTTTCAACTTAGGATATTTTCAACTTACCATGGGCTCATCAGGATGTAACCCCATCGTAGGTCAAGGAAAATCTGTATATGCCAATCTTTACAAACGGTGTCTTATAACGAATTCAAAACAACAGAAGTTGCATTTTTCATTAGACAACACTTGTAAAGGATGTCATCATTAAAATGTTGTGTGCTGTTAACACTGCCTTCTCTTTGAAGCATCGAATATGGTACTTAACAAAAGTTCAATTATATATAGGGGCTGTTTGTAAAACGTTCTCTAAAGAAAAGATGAGAAAAGAAAAATTTATAAAAATGAGTTTTCCAGGTCAGCTCACATGACTGCAGCTCAGTTCAAGGGTACCCAGTTTGGTTCTCTAACGCGTAATATGAAGAAGACTGGACTGACTTTGAGTTCCAGCTCAGACACTTTATAGCTGCAAGGTTGTGGGTAATTTACTAAGATCATGGGCCCCAGTTTTCTTATCTCCAAAGTGAAGCGGTTAAACTAGAAATCCTTATCCACTTTAGTCTTAAAATACCCTTATGGAATTTAGTACTGTATATGGGTCAGCAGGTGCGCTCTGCAGATCAGGAAAAGTTATGATCTGTATTCTAGAAACTAAGTGTAAATTGTAAATTGCTTCCACACAAAATCAGGGAACAAATGTCTGTAGCAGCATTATTCATAATAGCTGAAAAGTAGACACAGACAAAATATCCATTCACTGATAAATGGATAAACAAAATGTGAAATATCCATACAATGGAATATATTTGGCCATGAATTACTGATACATGCTACAACATGGATGAGCTTTGAAAATTTTCTACTAAGTGAACATGCCAGTTGCAAAAAAAAGCACATATTGTATGATTCTACTTATGTGAAATGCCAAGAATGAGTAAATCTGTAGAGACAGGAAGTATTTGGATTAGCAGTTGCTTAGGGCTGGGAGTTGGGGGGAGGATACCAGGTTTCTGTGTGAGGTGAGGAAATGTTCTAAGATCAGATGATGGTAATGGCCGTACAACCCTGTATATAATCTAAATTCAACAAATTGCACACTTTAGGTGTACACTAGGGTATGTGAATTATATCTCAATAAAGCTGCTATAAAAATGTAGTGTGCTAATATCTCCACAGAAAAACAATCCAGAAGTCTGACTGCTGTGATGCCAGGAATGTATGATATCACATATCCTCTAAAACCTTAACCTTCTGGCAGCAAAATCAGGGGTTCCAGGTTAACAATTTCCTATTTCTCACTGACATTGAATAATAATAAACCAGGGAAAGGACATTTCTTCCCTTTTTCTCTCCTTCCTTGCTCTCCACCACCGTGTTCCATCTCAGGTGCAGAAGAGGGGAGAGCGCTCTTGGCACTCTGGGCTGCAGAAGCGCTGTCTCGACTGGCGGGGGGGGGGGTCTCCTGGGATGTGAAGCTGACGGCACTGTGTTTCTTTAAAGCTTTGGAAGGGGCTGCCTTTAAAAAGTTAGGCTCTTATTTACTTTATTTCCTGAGGTCCCGCTTTCACATATGTGTCTAGAAGCGCTGCCCCGACGGGGAGGGGGGGGGGGTCTCCTGGGATGTGAAGCTGACGGCACTGTGTTTCTTTAAAGCTTTGGAAGGGGCTGCCTTTAAAAAGTTAGGCTCTTATTTACTTTATTTCCTGAGGTCCCGCTTTCACATATGTGTCTGAAGATAAACTTGCATAATGATCTCATCGGAGCCAACCTGTGCTGCCCACTGCGTGGGGTTGTACATGGACCATCACACTCCGCACCAGCCTTCACACTACATTTGTTTTCATACAGGTTGCTGAGCTATGTTGGGACCCTACTTACGAGGTAGCAAAGCAAAGTGGGAGATATAGTTACTGGAAGAGATCAAGTTGGTGAGCTATGCTAGGACCCTACTTACAAGGCAGCAAAGCAAAGTGGGAGATACACTGTTATTTTGAAAGAGCAGGTCCTGCAATCTAGATGATTCAATCACTGGACACAGTTTGGGCTGTTTGTTTGAGGTTTTGTCTCAATGGCACAAACTGGCCCAGTGGGGTTCTTCAACTCACTAGTTGTACATTGCATTTCATTCAAACTCCAAAGCCATGTTTTTATAACTGTCCTCGTAAGAATAAGTAAAATGTCCGCCTGCAAAATGTAAAATAAACCAGATAAGAATTTTAAGTCTGTATGTTCTTTGTGGAATAAATAGCAACTGATCCATGTAACACTGCAGGAGATTTCTTTGATGAGAAAATCTATCCAGCTGGATAGAAGGAAAATGTGGCACCAAAAAAGAGACAGATGTCAAATCCAAAGAAAGCAGAAGAAAAATGGTATTGAAAATGGGATGACATATATGGGTCCTAGAAGGATTCTGCCGAGGACTTAGGAATCTGGCCAAGGACCTCTCAGAGCCCTGCTGGCCTTCGAGGAGGCCAGCCTGGGGATAGCCCGTAAATGGCATTTATCTCCACAGTGAAACCAAGATGCAGGTGTGGAGACCTACTGAGCGTGCAGGGACCGCCGTGTTCGTGCAAAAGGCCTCGAGACGTCGTCTCGGTCTTTTACAGCAGAGGGAGGGGCCAGTGGGAGCTCATGACATCTCAAAGCAGAAAATCCACCACAATCAGAGGAATACTGAGCACATGGTAAAAATACATCCCGTTCATCCATCTCCCACGAAAGATAAGTCAGTGACGACAAGCGGCCGTGGGTCTCTGCCAGTTGATCTGTAACTGTAAACGCTTTACCTCCTGCCTGGGCACTTGAACGTGCAAGAGTGGCGGAAACAGTCGGGCCCCTGCAGGTGGGAGCCTCCCCTCACCTCATCAGCTGGGCATTAACCCAGCCAGCCACTGAACCAGCCGTGGTCCAGCAGAGGGTGAGGGCGCTGCTGAAAGAACTTCACTGCTGAATACACTCTACTGAGGTCATCTTCAGTTAAAAAGTATTTTAACTAGCTAAAAGAGAAAGGGCAATTTGTCCAATCATTATGTACAACAGATTTACTAGATAACTGAATATACATTGAAATACATGATCTGGAAGGCAGTGAAAGAAGGATGCTAAACACTCTGCCTGAAAGCGTTCACTCATAACATATGTGGATTAAGGACCTTTAAGAAACAAGAACACAAAAGATACCTAATATTAAATGATGCCAGAAAAATTATTCTTTTGATGTTCATGCAAACACTTAAAAGTTTTTCACACTTTTGGAGTCATATGACATTGCCAATTACAGAGATGCCACTTAATAAACATTTCTGCTTAAAAAAGTGGTAGATAAATATTTACAGTATATGGATCTTGAATAACTAAGAATACTGTAGTTTTCTGATGTCTTTGAAGCAATCAGTAAGACATACATACTTAACACAATATTGCATACTAATAAGTCAATAGGCTTTCTGTCTTCTTTTAAGGAAATAGGAAAAACTATGAGTGGAAACATGTTGGTCTTTCTGAGAAATACTCTGAACTTATAATAATAATAAAAATAAGCTTGGCCATTTATTCTCTGGCTCAATATCTCATAAGGGGGAGAGTTACTGATTAACTAAAGAGTTCTATCCTGTAAAATTTCACGAAAATAGCAGATCTTATTAGAACCATAAACTAAAGATTAAAAGAAGGGAAAGAGAAAATAAACATTCTAATTATTTCAAGTTTTGCTTTTGGCCCCAAATTTCTCTGTGAAAATTTAACAGAGAATTAAGGAACTAGAAACTGGGTCACCTTTCCTCCCTCTAAACAGCAGCCTTTACAGATTGGGTCTAACTCACCAGGCTCACTAGACATTGCAGCCTAAAATCATTTTTGCTGAGGAGCATGTTACTGATTTTTCTGTCTGACACATATTTACTAATCAAATGCGTGAACCACTATCTGACATCTCTCTGAATGCGCTCTGCTAATTTAATTACTACACGCATTTAACTTGACTTTCTGGCCATTTGGAATTCTCTCTCTGGTTGGGTTTCTTGTAAAATTACCCAGCTATTACCAATTATTAGGGAGCTGAGGATCAAATGAAAATAGATGCTAAATTATTACCATCATTTCTACACAAACCATTCTCATAACATTTCTAACCATATCTTCTACCCCTATATTTTGACTGTAACAGAAAACATAACAGATGACTTCAATCCTTAACTTTCTTCACTGAAGAAATGGAGTAAAAATACATTCTTATACTTGCATTTCTACCTGTTTATTTTTTAGTCACAGAAAATTTCTATTAGAAATATAATAGAAGTGCCTGAAAAATAAAGGAGGAGGAGAAAAAAGTAACAAGTTGTAGTTACTACTTAAAATAATTGCATAATGTTCTTACACAGTGCTGTAATACTCTTTTTGTTCAGGGACCTGATTTTCCAAGAACTGAACTGAGCCTCCACAAAATCGGATTTGTTTTTCTGACACAAGCTGTGTTTCCCTTCACTCAGTGGGACACCTGGCCTCAGCAACAACGCTCATCACTACATAAGGCGTCAAGTTTTTCAAGGTGATTTCCAGTGTCTAAAGTGATTTAATTCTCATCATAGAGAATTATGATAACAACATAGACATCTGGGGAGATAACCTGGGGAGATAACAACAGAGACATCTTCTACATTTTCTTTGCACTTACATTACATTAAAGGTAAGTAAGGAAAGAGCGTGTGAGCTCCGTAAGCTTGATTTAAATCAAGCCGCTCTCGGTGCCAGGCAGCTCCCGTGGCTCCTCTGGGTGCCTCACCACCCCCTTCCCTCCTCCCTTGCGGGGGCACTGACCCTCCAGATTACACCAACAGGCTCTGAACCTCGAGCTGCTGGTTGATTTGTCCAATAGGCAGCATCAAGGAAGACACGAGAAAGGAGAAGCTTGAGGGCAGGACATTTACCCAAAGGTCCCCGCTCACTGGTCTGCGGTCTCCACAGATGAGGAACAGTGGCTCACTGGCTGTTAGTCCCTAGAGGGTAAACCCTCCTCATTTGACCCGTCTGGAAGGCAGCGATTTTTTTTTAATTAATTAATTTATTTATTTTTGGCTGCGTTGGGTCTTCGTTGCTGCGCGCGGGC
>NC_041228.1:79985810-80031171 GCF_002837175.3 Physeter macrocephalus
CAACAACGCTCATCACTACATAAGGCGTCAAGTTTTTCAAGGTGATTTCCAGTGTCTAAAGTGATTTAATTCTCATCATAGAGAATTATGATAACAACATAGACATCTGGGGAGATAACCTGGGGAGATAACAACAGAGACATCTTCTACATTTTCTTTGCACTTACATTACATTAAAGGTAAGTAAGGAAAGAGCGTGTGAGCTCCGTAAGCTTGATTTAAATCAAGCCGCTCTCGGTGCCAGGCAGCTCCCGTGGCTCCTCTGGGTGCCTCACCACCCCCTTCCCTCCTCCCTTGCGGGGGCACTGACCCTCCAGATTACACCAACAGGCTCTGAACCTCGAGCTGCTGGTTGATTTGTCCAATAGGCAGCATCAAGGAAGACACGAGAAAGGAGAAGCTTGAGGGCAGGACATTTACCCAAAGGTCCCCGCTCACTGGTCTGCGGTCTCCACAGATGAGGAACAGTGGCTCACTGGCTGTTAGTCCCTAGAGGGTAAACCCTCCTCATTTGACCCGTCTGGAAGGCAGCGATTTTTTTTTAATTAATTAATTAATTTATTTTTGGCTGCGTTGGGTCTTCGTTGCTGCGCGCGGGCTTTCTCTAGTTGGGGTGAGCGGGGGCTACTCTTCGTTGCGGTGCGCGGGCTTCTCGCTGCGGTGGCTTCTCTTGTTGCAGAGCACGGGCTCTAGGCTCGTGGTCTTCAGTAGTTGTGGCACGTGGGCTCAGTAGCTGTGGCTCGCGGGCTCTAGGGCACAGGCTCAGTAGTCGTGGCGCACGGGCTTAGTTGCTCCACGGCACATGGGATCTTCCTGGACCAGGGCTCGAACCCGTGTCCCCTGCACTGGCAGGTGTATTCTTAACCACTGCGCCACCAGGGAAGTCCGAAGGCAGGGATTTTTTTTTTTAAACCATCTTTATTGGAGTATAATCGCTTTACAATGGCGTGTTAGTTTCTGCTGTATAACAAAGTGAATCAGCTATACGTATACATAGATCCCCATATCACCTCCCTCTTGCGTCTCCCTCCCACCCTCCCTATCCCACCCCTCTAGGTGGTCACAAAGCACCGAGCTGATCTTCCTGTGCTATGCGGCTGCTTCCCCCTAGCTATCTATTTTACATTTGGAAGTGTATATATGTCCATGCCACTCTCTCACTTCGTCCCAGCTTACCCTTCCCCCGCCCCGTGTCCTCAAGTCCATTCTCTACATCTGCGTCTTCATCCTTTCATGTGTTTGTTGGCAATCTGTATATCTTCTTTGGAGAAATGTCTATTTAGGTCTTCTGCCCATTTTTGGATTGGGTTGTTTGTTTTTTTGATATGGAGCTGCATGAGCTGCTTGTAAATTTTGGAGATTAATCCTTTGTCAGTTGCTTCATTTGCAAATATTTTCTCCCATTCTTAGGGTTGTCTTTTCATCTTGTTTATGTTTTCCTTCGCTGTGCAAAAGCTTTTAAGTTTCATTAGGTCTCATTTGTTCATTTTTGGTTTTTTTCCATTTCTCTAGGAAGTGGGCCACAAAGGATCTTGCTGTGATTTATGTCACAGAGTGTGTTTATGTCATCCTACCCTATACCCGACCAGCCTGCTGAAACCATCAAGGTCATCAAAAAGCAAGGCAAGTCTGAGACACTGTCACAGCCAAGGCAAGCTGGAAGACATGACCTTTAAATGTAATGTAGCATTCTGGGTGGGATCCTGGACAGAAAAAAGAAGAACAGATAAGAACTAAAGGAAACCTGAGTAAACTACGGACTTTAATGAAAAATAATGCACCAATATCGGTGCATTCATTGTTAACAAGCCACAGTAACATAAGATGCTAATATAACAGGGAAAACGGTATGAAGTATATGGGAAAACTCTGTACTAGCTTTGGCAATTTTCTGTGTATTTATATAAAGCCAGCTCTTAGATATACAGCTTACTTTTTAAAGAAATATAGCATATGTAAGGGTTTTGTAAGCTGGAAAGTGATATGCAAATGAAAGCGATGATCATTATTAGTTAATTTGTTTCCCAGTCTGGGGTAGGATTCGCTCACGCCAAACAGAGCACCTATTAAGAAAACTCCTTACCAGATAATTTGGCCAAGGTTTAGAATACCTCCTTCACGCCATTATACCAGTGTCCAACTTGAAAGGCAGACGTAGCCTAGACTACGTTTTGTACACACTTCTCCCTTTTGTCCTGTTGCTCTATATTTACCTGTAACCATTTGTATACGTTCTCATATATCCCACTAGATTCTAAGTCTCCTGATAGCAACCTTATGACTTGGAGTCCAAACATCGCTCATATCTTCTTCCTAGTTCCTTGTTCTCCATAGGTTTTCCAAACTAATAAAAAGCTATGACTCCAAAAACAAGTAAATAAATATGAAATGGTAAAGCAAGACAGAACTGCCTTTGGAGAATCTTTTATATAATTTTAGGCAGATTGAAATAGATTAGAATGGCACATCCAGCCCTTCCTCTGGGAGCTTCCCACCTTCTGTTGGACTTTATTGCAGAGCTCACGGCACCCGCGGTGAAGCAAGACCGGGCTTCCTCTTGAGAACACCTGTCAGGTTCATGGAGAGAACAGGGCACATGGCCGGGCTGGGCATCCCAAGCCCAAAGGTGCCGACTCGGGCTGTCAGCTGTGCTCCCCAGCAATTCCGAGGATGTGCAAAGACCTCCATGACTGACCTTAAATGCTACTTTTTATTAAAAATGTGCTCAGTGTTTTACTATAAGCAACGATTGTTTAATGAGTTTCAGTGGGAAAGTCAGAATTAAGGTAAGAAGTGACATCAGACTGTTAAGGTAATACCGGTTATGGGCGGATGACCATGTAGGAGCCCCCAGGAGGTGGCGGAGCTGTGGGATCACGTGCTCCGTGGGGAGGGGACGTCACTGCAAAAGACAGTCCTGGGACCTGCTGGGTGACATCAAGTCACCGCAAAAGAAAAAGCAGGGAGCCGATATTTCCATGTTTTGGTATCTCTTGGATGAAAGGTGGGTGAAAGTCAAAGGGGAAGTGTCGTGTGAAGCTACCTGAGAGCGAGTTACCTTTCTTTCTGATAGCTGGAAGGCAGAGAAACATGGGGTGAAGAGTTCGTCTTGAAAAGATGGTTGTCCACTCAGATACACCTGCAAAGGGGCATTTTATTCTGAATTCTGTCTAGTTAATGTTCTAGTCCCTAAACATCCAGAGTGGTCCCAACAGTGCGTTAAATATCGGTCCATCAAAGGTCCCTTGGTTTTACCAATTTAAGTTCATTAAATTTAGAGTATCAGTTCAAAGGTCATTTCCTCAGGATGTTCACTCCGGACACCTCAGATCAGATGCTCACTGGGTAGCAGCCTGCATCTCTCCCGCACGGGCCTCATGCAGCATGTTTATATGGTATCTTCACTTGCATGATCTTATGTCCAATAGTTCTCTCCCCCACCAGTTCATAAGTTCCCTGAGGGCAGGACCACAACTGTTCTGTGTCCTCTGTCACCAGCACATTTACACTGGGTATTTAAAGAGCCTCAATATATATATACATGTATAGTTGTTGCTCTTTTTCTTATAAAAGGCAGAGAGGAGATGCTCTCAGCCTTCTGGACCCCAGACCTTCTCAGTACAGTAGCTGCTGTCTTCTCAAACAAGCCCTGTGTTTAGAATTTCTTCTGAAACCCAGTGCTCTTTGGGAGAGTAGGAGAATTGGGGGTGGATGGAACATGGGAAACAGCTAGAGAACAAATTGTCAGTCTGGTTATTTTAAAAGTCTATTGACTGACAGCTTAAAAGAATCATTTCGTGACTTGTTAACTATAGTTACTGAGCCATCTCAAAAGACACATGGCAGAAATTACATGTACAAAAAATAAAGTGTGGTCCATTGCATTTTATTAAATGAGAATTTATTGTTTCTACTAAGTGGTCAATGGCAAGGGGTTTTTAAAACGCTGTGAAAAGACCACGTTATGGTAATTTTCATTCAAATAAACCATTTATTGGCATCTGACTATAAACAGACAATATACTGACGGGATCCTAATGGTTGAAAAAAACTGAAGAGATTCTAGAATTTACTAGTAATAATAGAAATACAAATTCAAACACCAACTTATTAATTTTCACCCAACACAAAAGCAAAATTATTTTTAGTAAAAAATAAAAATCATTTTATTAGTAGTATTATTAGTATTCTAACAATACTCCATTAGAATATTTACTAATGGAGAGTAAATATTCAAACGAAAATAGTCTGACAGTACTTAACAAAATTAAAAATGTGAAAACCTTCTGACCCAGCAAGCCCATAAGTCAATAGGAGACATATGCAAGGGCTTTGTTCACTACTACCCATGGTATCTGGTCATTGGAAGCAATCTGGGGTCCATCTCGAGGAGACAGGTAGGTATAATGTTGTAGTTCACTAGTAGGAATACTATGCAGCACTTACTTAGGAGTATTGAACTATAGGAACATAAGCAAGAGTGATATCTTCAAAAACACCGAAGGAAAAAAGTGATAAACAGAACAAGGTTATATAACACAATACAATTTGTATAAATTTAAAACACACACAAAATGTCACCTATTTTATAAGGCTATCTCCATGAATACAACCTCTTTCATCTGCATTCTTCACTCACCTCTGGACACAGGAGACTGACCTGGTAGACTATATCTTTCTTCCTCTGGCTTCTGCTTGGATCAAGCCTTGGGTGAGAGGAACCAGGAGAAAACAGGAAGGCTGGGGAAGAGGGCTGGGGTGTTGTTCTCAGGGCCCCTGCCTGTCAAGTCCTTGGGGTGGCAAAGTGCCACTTAAGGAAAACACAGGTCCTGGCACGCAGCTCTTCCATATCATCGCCTTCTCTGAGATCAGGTGAGGGCTGCCACCCTCCGTCCTTTGCCCCTTGAGGCTCCTCCAGTAGGATGGTCTGTGCTCCCACATCCTGTTTCCCCATATCCTGCCCACACTTTGTCAATAACCCATTTATTAAACTCCCTTCTAATTATGTACTGTCAGTGATCGAAGTTTCCTGCTGAGTCACGGACTGATAGTAAGTAGTATAATTAATTAGACTCCTATCCGGAAGTCCAAGAAAATCATGGAAGAAAGGGAGAAAGGTGAGGGTGGGCTGGAGGAGAGAGAGAGGAACCACCCTAGATGTCAGGCCCTGGCAGGGCAGTGCAGCCTTTAATTTGAACCGTGACTATGGAGCCATGGTTTCCATCCTGAGTATCCAATCTAATAAAAAGGCATCCTGTTTCTTCATCTATAAAATGGAGGTGACAATTGTTGTCTACCTTCTAGGATTCCTACGCAGATTAAATTAGCAGCGGCCTGCAAAGTGGTGAGCACACGCTGTGCTGGTCCTGCTGTTTTGGATCATATCCTGGGGCATGAGCACACATGAGATTACAGAGACAGGTGGGCACAGCTTGTGAACAGCTTTGCAAATCAGGCCGAGGAGTCACCTGTCAGTTGTGTGCAGCCAGTGAAGTTAGTAGGCAAGGGTGTGGCAAGACTGGGATATCTGGTTTAGAAAATGAACCTGAGGGGTGTCGATTTGCAAGGAGTCACGGGACCAATTAGGAGACTGCTCGTACACCCTTGGAGGGGAGAAGCAGATTCAAAGATCAATACGTGCAGAGTTTAAGACTGATTACTGACAGGATATGAAAAAGGAGGTAGAGCAACAGTCAGACGGTGCCAGAATTCCCAGTTTGTGGATCCAGAAGGAGTAACGTCTCACAAACCGAGGATCCCAAAAGTCGAGGGGAACGTAGTACAAGAAGGGGGGGAGAGAGAACACGGTGCGGTCAAAGAGCTGAACAACTCTAAAGAGAAATGGGAAATCAAGGTCTGACAAAGTCAACCTTGCATCTGGCTGCTATTTTTCATAAACGCTTTTACCTATACTTTTTCTTCTATCTGTTGAAAAAGTGTGGCCCTTTGTCCTACACTTTCCACCTTGTGGACGTAGCTCCCTGAACCCCAGGGTGATGTGTAACACACCTCCCGTTCCCACATTTCCTGCAAAACAGAAGCCCTTGACCACTCGCCCACAGGAATGCGACGCGAGCCGCGTAGATCATCTTAAATTTTTTAAGAGCCACCTTTCAAAAGTACAAAGAAACAGATAAAATTAAGTTTTAACAGCCTTAGTGAGGATGACTGACATAAAACAAGCTTCATATATTTAATGCACACAGTTTAAAACTATCACCACGATCAAGATACTGAAAATTTTACTTAAACCAATTGACGATTTATATTTAAATTACTAAATGAATGATACTTCTACAATCCTCTAAACCTGCAAGTTGCATAATAATTCTTAGAAGAATGTTAAGTTCACGACAAAATCAATTTCATACTAATAAACAGCCAAAGTAGATTTGATACTTCCAGCAACCTGAATTTTTCTTTTCTTTTTTTTTTTTTTTGCGGTACGCGGGCCTCTCACCGCTGCGGCCTCTCCCGCTGCGGAGCACAGGCTCCGGACGCGCAGGCCCAGCGGCCACGGCTCACGGGCCCAGCCGCTCCGCGGCACGTGGGATCTTCCCGGACCGGGGCACGCACCCCGTCCCCCGCATCGGCAGGCGGGCTCCCAACCACTGCGCCACCAGGGAAGCCCACAAATATGACTTTTTAAACATCAGTAGGAATGTGTGCTCTGAATAATTTATCAAATTATGCACCAGTAAAAATCCAACCAAAGCACAAGCTAGTCCAAAGGCTTTCAAAGTAACAGCACGTGGAGAGTTTAATGGTATGATTTCAAGTTCCATGTTACACCTGACCTTTCCAAATTGATCATTTGTTGAGTTTTATTGAAGTGTCAAAGAAGAACATCCGGACTTATCTCAAAAGGCTATTACAGTACTCCTGTCGAACCCGCGTCCCCTGCATCGGCAGGCGGACTCTCAACCACTGCGCCACCAGGGAAGCCCCAACCTGAATTTTTCAAGGCAAATAATTGGAAAAGCCACATATAAAAATTAAAATCTTCCTTTTATCTAAATCAATTTTAAAATTTATTTTAAATAGGTATCAATTTGGTTGACCTAATGTTGGCCAACTCTGCTAATGGCCCTTACCCATTCACGAAGCCTTTAAATTATATCCATTAGTTTTTTTTTTTTTTTTTTTGTGGTACGCGGGCCTCACCCTGTTGTGGCCTCTCCCGTTGCGGAGCACAGGCTCTGGGCGCGCAGGCCCAGCGAGCCGCTCTGCGGCACGTGGGATCCTCCCAGACCGGGGCGCGAACCCGGTTCCCCTGCATCGGCAGGCGGACGTGCAACCACTGCGCCACCAGGGAAGCCCTCCATTAGTTTGCTATGAGCTCAAGATCCTTGCATTTCAGAAACTCAGTCATTGCCAACGGAGTTCATATGATCCATTCCAATTAGGATTCTATTCAGTGTTCAGAGACTTTTAAAATTTTGACTTTAATTGGTTTTCACTGGGTTCCTTTTCATGTTGTCAGTTAGTTCCTTTAAACTGTGAATGCCAAAGTTCATTGCCGTCCATAGCCACTGAAAAATCAGAGAAACTGCGACAGGGCATTTAAAAAACTGAAAAGGTGCAACCATATCTCATGGTCCAGTAGGAAACATGAATGGAGGATTGAGATGAGAACAAAAACTTTAAAGACCACAAATGAGGGATCTGCCAGGCTCCCTGGTACATTGCAGCCTTGGGTTTTGCATTGGCAAAGGTGTGGGAACGCTAGCTCGCATCCACTTGGCCAGAGCTGCAGGGGGGCAACAAAGAACTGTGACAGGTGCGCCGCAGAAAGGCCACAGCTCATGGACATTCAAGCCCAGGTGCTGCAGCCCTTGGTTCAATGCCCTGTCATCTTTCCCCACTGGACAGGGAAGGCGGGACCAGCACGTCTTTGGACAGAGCCGCCTCCTCTGCTGTGACCATCCTTTCTTGTCTGAGCTCTCCCTCCTCACAGGGACCTGCTTCACCTGTGACCCAGCATCCCCACCTGGAAAATCTTCCTAAGCCCCTGCCTGTGCTTTACACCAGAAAATGAATTATGGCTTTGAGGGCCCTTAATAAGGGAAATGATATGGGGGTCCCTGAGGAAATGCTTCTAGTTCCTCGTTTCATTAGGATGCTCTGCAGACATTTCATCTCAGAAGATGACATTCGAACACCCAGGAGCTCTGTCTCTCTCACACACACACACATACACACACACATACACATACACGCATACACATACATGTATGTGCACACACACACACACACACACACACACACACACTCTTTCATTTCAGAGATGGGATTAGGACTTAGCAAGTTTGGAATAGGGTCTACTGTACTTTCAAAAGCCTGAGAACTGCTTGGGCAGTTTTATTAACCACGAACGTACACTAATTTTTACTTCCCTCAACCTTTACAGCACTGGATGGACTGGTGCTAAACGTGGGTTGGCACTGATTTCTCATGCTTTCTCACAGAGGTAAATAACAGTAACTTTTACGAACACATTTAAGACTTTCTCCAAAAGTTCAGACAGAAGCAATTTCCTCATTCCTGCATTGTCTGGAGGCTTCCTGTCTAACCCTATCAGAGGTCCACTTGGAGCCCACTTGCAGAAGCCTGTCTGAATTATTTGGCTGATTAGGGCATCATGCTGAAACCCATATTTCCCTACAAAATCAGGCTTTAAATCAAATTATTTACCTGTTCAAATAAGATATTTCCCATGCATACATAAATGTATCGCTCCTATCTTTGTACCATGTTTGGGTGAAATGTCTGTGAACTACAGACATAATCATGGCAACGGTGAGTATTTTTGTGTTTGCACTCATGTTACCAGAACAAACACTATCTTTAGACACATACCCTTCGTGGGTGCGCCTTCCAGTGAGGGGTCCAGTCACCCCTTCCCCTGACATCTCTCCCACCCTCACATTAATGTTTATAATATTTATTTTATTAATTAATATTAATTAATATTAATTTTTCTTTTCTCAGTCACAGCATTTCCTCCTTGAATTCATCATTTAATATTCAACTGGAATGTGACTCAAACCTTCATGAATTGCCTTATCTGCAAATACCATTCTATCACGTTTTCCCTCAAAGAAGGTCTACCTGGCAATATAATAAAGAACATATTGTGTATATTGTATATACATGTATATTATATGCATGTACATTATATACTTTATGATACTTAGAGAGAGAGAGGAAGGGTATATATGACCAGGGAAGGTATCTGTTGCAAGCAAAGGTGTACATAACCAGGAAAGTTATCCAAGTTGAAGTAGGGCATCCATGACAAGAAATGGAGAATAACTAAGTCAGATGTAGGTCAAGGTTATGGGCAGAAGCCTGGCACCACTAACCAGATGAGAGAGTTACCAGCACACACTGGTCCCTTGAAGTGAACCTCTCACTTCTCTATCTAAGCATATTTGATATCTGTTATGGACTTACTGAATCACAGAAAAATACAAATTATTAAAATAATATAAAATATTATATATGTATTTATTCTTTCATTTTTATGCCTTTTCCCTTTCCCAAGTAAATTCTTAGCTAAGCAGATCCATATAATAGGTACTGGCATCCCTTTAAAACTGAGTTTAGGAAGTTACAAATAAACATGCATCGCATAAATGAACAGAAGCGAGATGGAATAAAAGTGGGCGGGGTCCACTTGCCTATTTCAAACAGCACAAAAGCACAGTGATAAGCCTGTGTGGTCCTGGGGTGACAGCAAACATCTAAACCAATGGATAAAATTGAGAGTTAAAAGAAAAAAAACACCCTTACATCTGTGGCCAGTTGAATCTTGAAATCAAGATTCAATGAAAAAAGTAATAGTCTCTTCAATAAATGGTGCTAGACAACTAGATATCCACATGAGAAAGAAACTGAAGCTGGCCCCTACAACACAGCATATACAAAACGTTTACTCAGAATGGATCAAATACCTAAATGTAAGAAATGAAACTTTAAAACCCCTGTAAGTAAACAAAGATGGAAATTTTGTTATCTTGAATTAGACGGAGGGCTATTTATGGTACCAAAATCACAGGAAAGAAAACAAAACATAAAACAGAGAAACTGAACTTCCTTAAAACCTTTTGTGCTTTAAAGGATATTATCAGCAAAGTGAAAAAAAAAAACACCTATATATTGGGAGAAGACATTTTCAAATCATATACTATCTGATAAGGTTCCAGTACCCAGAATATATAAAGAAGTTTTATACATCATTAACAAAAAGTAAAACATCCCAGTGAAAAATGGGCAAAAGATTTGCATAGATATTTCTCCAAAGAAGACACAGAGATAGGAAAAGAGCACATGAAAAGATGCTCAACATCACTAAATGAAGATCAAAGTCAGGAGATGACACTTCACACCCACCAGGGCGGCTATAATCAAAATGACAGGCAGTAACAAATGTTGGTGGGGATGTGAAAAAATTGAAACCTGCACTGCTGGTGGGAACATAAAACGGTGCAGCTGCTTTGGAAAACAGTTTTTCAGTTTCTCAAAGTGTTCATCATAATGTTAACCCATATGACCCAGGCATTCTACTCCTGGCGTATTCCCAAGAAAACGGAAAATATGCGTTCACATAAAAACTTGTACATGAATGTTAATAAGAATGGCTATTCATAATAGTCAGAAAAACAGAAACACCAAAATGTCCATCATGCTACAATAATGGATGAACTCTGACAACATTATGCTAAGTAAAAAAAGCCAGTCACGAAAGACCACATATTTTATGATTCCATTTATATGAAATGTCCAGAATAGGGAAACCTATAGAGATAGAAAGTAGAGTAGAGTTTGCCCAGGGCCCAGAGGTGAGAAGAATGGATAATAACTGCTAATGGATAAAGAGTTTCTTTTGGGTGATGAAAATATTCTGATATCAGATAGTGGTGATGGTTGTAGGACCTTGTGAATATGCTGAAAACAACTGAAGTATGTACTTTATAAAGGTAAATCTTACATTATGGGAATTATATTTCAATTTACTTTTACAAAAGCAATAGTGAGCAAAGAAGTTGTCAGTAAATCTAAAGAAGTGCTGAATGTTTAAAAAAACAGCAATAATGACTAGTCTGAGATAGATTAAAAACAATATGTAACTTAATACAACACTGAACATAAACAATGAAAGTGATATTAATAAATAGTAAGTCTAGGTGAAGCGTCTATAGGTTTTATTGTATTATTCAATAAATGTTAGTCTTTCAACCATTTTGTAAGATTGAACTTTTCAAAATAAAAGGTTAGAAAAAAAGTGAATGGGATTGTATTGAAATTAAACAGCAGAGCAAAAATTATATGTAATAATAATCTTCCTTAAAAAGGCAGATATTCTACTCGCTCAACAAATATTTTTGAGCACTTACTATGTTGTAGACAAAGCACTAGAAACTCAGAGAAACCAGGTCTTTTCATAAGTTGATAGCTCATTTCTTTTTAGTGCTGAATAATATTCCAATGTCTGTATGTACCAAGGCTTATTTATCCATTCACCTGCTGAAAGACAGCATGGTAGCTTTCATGTTTTGGCAATTATGAATAAGGCTACTGCAAACATCTGTGTACTGTGTTTTTTGTAGACATACATTTTCAATTCATTTGGGTAATACTAAGGAGAACAGTTGTTGGATCTTATGATAAGAGTATATCTAGATTTGAAAGAAACTACGGAGCTGTCTCCCAAAGTGGCCGCACCATTTTCATCCCCACCAGCAACGATGAGAGTTCCTGTTGCTTCACATCCTCACCAGCATTTGGTGCTGTCAGTGTTTGGAACTTTGGCTGTTCTAATGGGTGTGTAGTGGTATCTCATTGCTGTTTCGATTTGCAATTCCCTAATTACATGTGATGTTGAAATCTGTTCATATGCTTATTTGCCATCTGTATATCTTCTTTGGTGAGATGTCTGTTTAGATCTTTGGCCCATTTTTCTTTCCTTTTTTTTTTTTTTAACATCTTTATTGGAGTATAATTGCTTTACAATGGTGTGTTAGTTTCTGCTTTACAACAAAGTGAATCAGTTATACATATACATATGTTCCCATATTTCTTCCCTCTTGCGTCTCCCTCCGCTTACCCTTCCCCCTCCCCATATCCTCAAGTCCGTGCTCTAGTAGGTCTGTGTTTTATTCCCGTCCTACCCCTAGGCTCTTCAACTGGGTTGTTCATTTTGTTAATTGTGGAGTTTTAAGAGTTCTTCACATATTTTGGATAACAGTCCTCTATCAAATATGTATTTTTCAAACATTTTCTCCCAATCTGTGTCTCGTCTTCACATTCTCTTGACACTGTCTTTCACAGAGGAGAGGTTTTTAGTTTCAGTGAAGTCCAACTTATCAATTATTTCTCTATTGGGTCGTGGCTTTGGTGTTGCATCTAGAAAGTCATCACCATACCTAAGATCATCGAGATTTTCTCCTATGTTGTCTTGTAGGAGTTTTATAGCTTTGTGTTTTACATTTAGGTCTACAATCCACTTTGCATTAATTCTAAAAAAGGGAGTAAGATTTACGTCTAGATTCTTTTTTTTTTTTTTGCATGTGGATATCCAGTTGTTCCAGCACCATTTGTTGAAAAGACTCTAGTTATTTTTTATTAATTTCTTTTTTAATTAAAGGTATTGACCGAAGACCATGCTCTTAGGATTTTAAACATTTGAAATTTGGCAAGGTTTGCTTTGTGGCACAATATACGGTCAAGTTTTTGTAAATGTGTTTGTGAAATTCTAAACAATATAACTTGTAAATACAGTTAACCTTTCAGCAGCACGGGGGTTAGGAGCACTGTCCCCCTCCTCCCACTGCTGAAAATCCACCTACTGCTATGCCTGCCTCAAAAACGAAGGAATTAATAAACAACTCACCCAAGGGCAGGAGGCTGAAACAGTTTGGACAGAATCAGGAATCAAACCCTAGTTCTTTTGATTGCATGCATTGTGATTTCTAATCGAACACCAACTTTTCCCCACGCTTAGTTAATTTAAGGATCTGTAAAAAAGGAAAATACAGTACTATATTTATTGAAAAAGATCTGGGTATAACTGGACCCGCGGCGTTCAAACCAGTGTTGTTCAAGGGTCGACTGTATTCTATATTTGTACACATTTTGTACAGGCTTTTTAAAGTTTGCATACCCGTATCCTTATTTTTTGTTATGGAGTGTGTGGGGTGCTTATAAAACCAAGTAAATATGACATTAACTAGAATCTCTTCTTAGAAAATCAATAATTAGGTGGGCCCAATAATGAATGGCTTAAACTTTCATTAAGTCTTAGAAAACTTATTGTTTTACACCCACTACATATCAGAAACCAGTGCTCACAAAGCAAAACTAACTGGTATAAAACCATCATCATTCATCAGTGGAAAGCCAGACTTCAAACAGTATCACTTGCTCAAAATCCTTTACTTTCTCCAGTATACTGCCTGCCTTCTCAATATTATTAATATATCCTGTCAAGCATTCAAGTGAACTTACACAGAGATATTCAAGTTTTATATTACTGCATAATAAACTACTCCCATGTGAATGTTCGTTCATAGCACCGTTATTCATAGCAGCCCCAACTTGGAAACAACCCAAATATCCTTCACATAGTACACAGGCCGGAAAGCTGGTGCATCCGTACCATGAACTACTACTCAGCAATAAAAGGGATAAACCTCTGACACATGCAGCTGCTTGGGTGGATCTCAAAGGCATTATGCTGAGTGGAAAAACAAAAGTCAGTCTCAAATGATCATATACTATACGATCCCATTTATATAACATTCTCAAGAGGACAAAATTCTAGAGCTGGAGCATGGATAGGGGTCTCCAGCGGGGGGTGGGGAGTGGGTCACATTATTAAGGGTTAGAATGAGGAACTTCTATTTCAGTCACATTCTATGTGACAATGGTTATGCAAATCAACACGTGGGGTACACGAGGTATATGACATAGAACTACACAGACACACACACGCAAATGAGTTCAGATAAAAACTGATGAACTGTAAGTAAGATTCATAGTCTATTTGATAGTATCGTGCCAGTGTTAATTTCTGGTTTTGGCACCGCAATGTAATTATCTGAGATGCTACCACTGGGGGAAGCTGGGGGAAGGCTCCCGCACAAACCGTCTCCGCCACTTCCTGTGAGTCTATAATTATTTAAAAATAAAAGTTAAAAAGGTGATTCTCCAAATACAGCATTGCTATCTCCAGCAGCATCTCTGATGGACATTCAATCTCACTTGCTTGAGACTTTGGAAGACTTACAACTCGCAACTTTTCTAGCGCCTCGCATCCCAGGTCGCTCATTTACTCTGAACTATAAGTCCGTAAGGAACCGTAAACAGTATTCAATTTTCCTTTACCATCCCTGGAGCATCAGCTTTGATTAAACCATAATTTATGGTTCTATTTCGACTAAGCCACGAAGTAAACTTGAACCTTTCCCCAAAGTTCAGAAATGTTCTGAGGGTCAGCTTCCTAACCCGATCATCTGTGAGCACATCTCCGGCTCTACCCTTGCAATGACTTCACGACTCTAGGTACCCTTACCTCATTAGACTCTGGCCTTCTTGAGGCCACAGACCAAGCCTTGTCGTTAAAAGGAATCTATACTGCATCATCCTGCATACTTGGACAAACAGAAACTGCTAAGTTATGAGCTGTATGTGCATCTACTCATCCATATCCTGACCACGTGACCCTGAAATTTAGATTTTGGCAATGCCAGCGAAGCAAGTATTGCGCACCGATTATTTCTAACAAAGTACTTTTTTTCCTACAAAGTCCGTTCAACTTTCTTTATGAAAGACTCAAAACTTTTAAATGATTGAAATACTGTATCTTTAACATGAATAGTGTTCTATAATTCCACATATTGTAGAAATTTAAGAAGCTTTAAGATCCTTCACTTTATCAGTTATATAACTAAAATGTTTACTAGTTTAGCAGAGCTAGTTGATATACTCATCCCATTTATTAAAATTCAACCCACCTTGAACTTTCCTTCAAAATATCCTAGAAAATGACAAAACCACTGGTATTACATAAACACATATATTGCTTTAACAATCCAATATACAGATCTAATGATGTTCTATAATGTCTTGATTCAGTATCATCTGCTAAACATTTACTGCTAATTCACTTTATAACATTCTTTATTAAAAGTCTTTAAAACCTGCAGCTGCATCGGTAATTATTTCCTAAATATAAAGACTGCTTTTATAAATGATCTCCTTGTTCAAAATACTGCCATACAGCTCACAAACTCTTTGTTAGAAGCCAGAGAGCTTTTATCCTTTAGGAAAAGAGATGCTAAGTAATTCATCAGACGCCAAACCCTTTTTGTGGCCACATTTCGGCTTAAATCCAAGTGGTCAACTTCTATGTTCATTAAGAATAGTTATAACATAGTCTCAGATGGATGCCCAGGACTTTTATCCATTGGAGTACCGTCCTGCTCCTAGGATTCAATCTCTTAATGTGCATCCTTGATAAACCTGAACAAGCTCAGTGATTTGGCAAAGCCAAGCACACTGAAGAGCAGCTCGTATGCAAATATTCTGGAGACACACATGGAAGGAAGAGACTGCATTTCATCTGGAGTTTTGTTAATTCTGCTCAGGAGAAAAGAGCCTACTGGGGGATTTATATGCTTGTAAAAATGGTGTAAATGGTTTCAGGCTCCATTTAACTGATTATTCTGTGATTATACTGCTTTTACACAAACCCCCCCGCAAAAAGAGAAAACTTCAAAGTTCCAATACGATTTAAAGAAATTTCATTTTCGTTGAAAAAAAACCACTGAATTCTGTGTAATGGAGTTGCTTATTTCTCAAAACAATTTCATTTTTTCATAAGCATGACTGATAAATCAATATTGGTGACAGTATCCCCTAAACAATGCAGGATACCTGCGAGTTAGTGGGTAGGATAGTGTGTAATTTGTATGCATATACTGCTTAGAATATGACCATTTTTCAGAAACTGTCCTCTCCAAGATAGCCAATGATCTACATTTGGACAAACCCAAATGCGCTTGAATCTATCTTCCTTTTCGCTCCCTGCAGTGACAACACTATTAACAATCTATTTTCTTTTCCTTGAAACTCTGTTTTCCCTTACACTTTTCTAAGTGCACTTGCATAACCTCCTCTCTTATTATTTCTCCTTCCGCAAACGTTCCTAAACGATTGACTTTTTCCTTCATTCTCTCAATCAGTTAATGTATTCTCACAGCTTCAACAACAATCTCCATTTTGACAGCTCTGAGCTGGATATGTCAGGTTGTACCTCTTTCTGAAACCAACGGTTCCTTCCCCTGCTATTTGGTCCTTACGCCCTTTCACCACTGGACATGTCCCAGGTGAGGTGTGACACCTTTCCTTCCAAAGAAGCTCATTTTACGTCTACACGCATTTGTGTTTACCAAGCACCTGGCAGGTGTCAGGCACGTGCTCCCATCTTGATACCTTCCCTTGTTGTTAGTCCATCACCCATCACCTTACCATCCAGTCTCAACTGACTCATTGCTAACCTTTGCCCCATCAGGTCATGTTCTCATCACCTCAAACCTGAATCACTGCAGTAGAATCAACCCTGGTCCTTCCTGAAGGACAATTCCTCTAAAATAGGACATTCAACACGTGATTATGCTGTCCGAAAACCTCCCTATTTGGATAAGATTAAGGTCAAGGTAACATGCGAGTCCTTCCAAATCCGTGAGAATCTAAACCCCTCCAGTTCCTTAGTCAGTAAAAGTAAAAGTTAGTAAAATATAATTGCTTACTTTCTTCGTTTTTATCGTAATTTGAAGCAAGTGAAGCATGTAATTAGTGGGACAAAAGGTATTTCTTCTTCCCAAACCACCTATAAGGCATGGAAAATATGAAATATTGACACAAATCTTAATTTTGACTCAATGTACGGAGAATCATTCAACTTTCCCGGACTTCAACTGTCTCAGTTGCAAAACAGGAATGATAATGTTTGCCTCTCAGTCCTGCTGTGAGAATCACACGTGAGATGCCCGAGAGAGAGGAACTTTCACAAAACTGCTAATGCCACACAAAGTGGAGGGATCTTACTGAGAAGGGGAACTAGAGAAGGCTGGGTCCCCTGGAACATACTTATATGGCCCGGAAGACTTCATGCAACAATGAAATACTCTAACTTCAGGAGTTTCCAGAAATTTACTGCCATGGAAAGAAAACACAAAATGAAAAATAAAAATGCACTGATGATGGATAACTGGCAAATTTTATTTTTCAGTGATCACTTAAAAGGATTTATAAGGAGAGAAAAACAATGGGCTTGGAGAGAAAAATGAACAGCCTATCTGTTTATGAATGTAATGAATCAGAAGAACACCCTAATCTTACTCTAAATGTACGCTACCATATCACTGCTTGGTCATATGACCTGCAATCAGTGGTGAAGTATCCAGACAATTGGATTAATCTGCTCTTAGGAGTTTTACTTCTTCAAGATTAAAACCAGACCAGAGAAACAAAAGATAAATAGTCCAGCTAAATTGGTGCAGGCTCACCACATGATAAGTGAGGAAATATTAGTAAAACTGCTGAAAAAAAAAAAAAACCAAATACAGAAAAAAAAGCTATCCAGTCAGAAGTACTAGTATCCACATTGGCCTATGACTCTGTTTGTGTCCTTTGGATATTACTCATTTCTGAGTAATAAAGTGAAAGGACACCCACAAAGCTGGGGTGCATTAATTACACTGAAGGTCACATTATGAACATTTCATCTTAAAACGTTCTTTAAAAACAAGCTTTTAGAGAGACAATAGCCCATGAGCCCACCTTTGCCGAGTATTCCATCCATAGCAGGTACAGAAAATGACCTAGAAATCGTTGGTAGATTCTTCAGTGCCATTGTAGCAGACAGTTGCCCTTCTTTCTACCCTATAATATAACCCCCCTTTTTCTGAAAACTGCACCAAAATTTGTATTGGAGGGAGGGGGCTTTGCATTTTACCGACCATAGTCAACAGCTAATTATCTGTTTCTCTTGGTCTTACAGTTTGTCAAGGTTTCCGTCTGAGTTACAGATACAGCTGTTGCAGGTATCAGACGACAGAGAGTTGGGGAAGAGGTGGTGGCATAAACACATCATGGAATATTGTTGATCTGGCTTCATTCCTACTTATTCTATGGACTCTTTTTTTCCCACAATATTTTTGACCAGTCAAAGAAACGGAGTATTTATTTCTTCTCAGCCACTCCTCATTTTTTGAGATTTATTTTCTTGTAAACTTCTAAAAGATACTAAGATGAAGTTTTTTGCCAAGTCATTATTCATTCTCCCATTTTTAGAAAGAAACAGAGAGGCCTGGAGAAAAACTGACGAAATACGTCAGTTTTGGTTTTTAACAAATGCCACTGAAATCAGAGAAGTCATGGGTCTGCAGGCTCCAGGACCCGAAAAGCATTCTGTGCCAAGTCCAGCTTGTAGTCCGTTTTGTTCCAATTAAATTAGGTGAAAACGAGGAGATTTCACATAAAATCTGGGCTGTATCTCCCAGGTTTCGCTCTAACTGAGGAGAGCCAGAGTCAGGAGCTTCCTGCGGGGCTTGCCCTCCGAGGGCCCACTGAACGGCCAACCTGCCAGAGCCCGGCAGACACTGAACCTACGACCCACGTGAAGAGACGCAGGAATGGATACACAAACAGAAAAGGAGACACTCTAGGACAAAGCACGAAGAACTGGGTAGCGGTGAGCATAGTGTGTTTTGGACAACATACAACACAAGGGATTCATCTGAAGAAATAATAAGAGAACAATTGTGGGTTAGCTGATCAATATGCAGACTGGCCTAACAAGGCCCCGGGGTATCAGAGGGGGATTGGTTCCAGGACACGCCACGGATACCAAAGTCCGTGGCTGCTCAAGTCCCTTATGGGAAATGGCATAGTGTTTGCATATAACCTACACACACCCTCCTGTATACTTTAAATCATCTCTAGATTACTCACAATACCTCATACGTTGTAAATGTTAGGTAAATAGTCGCTAGTGTGCAGGAAATTCAAGTTTTGTTTCGGGGAACTTTCCAGAATTTTTTTTCCCCGAATATTTCTGATCTGTAGTTGGTTGAATCCAAGGATGCAGAACCTGCAGATATGCGGGTGGGCTATAATAATGAATACCACCTTGAGTGAGTTCCTGCTGTGTACGGACAGCGGCCCAGGCACGCCCTATGCCTTGTTACACTGACTGTTCCCAACAGCATCTTGAGGCGAAACTGTCTTTTGTTTCACATATGGAAATAAAGAGACTCAGAGTTTACATGCTTTGCCCAACTTTGTACAGTTAGTGAGTCTCTATACCAGGATTCAAATTCATATCTATCTGATGATCAGTCTCATGTACTTTTCACCATAAGAGTATAGGGTCCTAGTCAAGAGAAACAGTCTGCGGGAAGCAGAAGGAACGTTTCTGAGCTCAACGAAATCTGTAGGTTTTTGTTTGTTTTCTAATGGACGTGATAATGATTTCCCAAAAGAATCAAGAAAAGAGATGCGCTATTAAGGTAAAGTGATTTACCCAAGGTCACATAATCTGTTGAGAAAACCATGTTAGACTTTAGACTTCCTATGTACTCAATGCATCTTTAATCATGCAATACTATCTTCTCACTGACTTTCTTAAATTTCTTAATCTCAGATACTTACCTATGTCTTACCATGAAGCCCCTTGAGCAGATTCAAAAGGGATGCATTATTCTTTTAAATAGTTTTGTATGAGTAACGTATTACTGTTAAAATTCTGGTACCATTCCTAAAAGACTCATGTTTTATGTTAATTTACTTTGTGAATGTATCAGGTATCTTTTATAAAATTAAATCTGCAGCTCTTTGACATTTTGAGTGAATGGCAATATATTTGCTAAATATAAATACAGTTATAACTACTTCACAAATTTAAATTTTAAAAATGTATGTGAGTATGTACATTAAATGTGATAAAGAATTAGCCACTTTTCTAATGTACTGATTTAATGTTTGTTTTATTTTTTAAAGAAAACTTATTTCAGCTTCACTGATCATTTGAAGACCAAATTCATGAAAATCTAAAACAATCTTCTGACACTTCATGTGTAGAATGTGCTGAACTAGCTTCACAATAATGACTGAAAGATAAAGTTCTTGATCACATGACATTATTTTAATGACCTTCCTTCCACTTTCTGCTTTTTTCCCATTCTTCTTTCTCCGTTGTTTCTTTACTTTTTCAGTAAGTGATAACAAATCAAACCAAAAAAAAGTATCATAATTTGCATCACAAACAAGGCACTGCTTGTGATCATAAAATTCTCCATTTCCGGTTCAGTCAAATAGTTTAACCGCAAAACTATATGGAAACTGACTGTAACACCAAATAATAATTTAGATTTCTCAGACTTACTATTGGTATATTTTTAGTGATAATCTAGAAATCTATACAGATGAAAACGTTTAAAGGTTACGTTTAAAAAATCATAGTTACTTTTAAAACTCCAACTGATGAAAGACAATAAGCCATGAGATATTGCTTAACTGGAGATTTCTTGACGACACCTAGGAACAGAATCTCAGCTCTGGACTAAATCAAGACCACGTCCTTACAGCATTTCCAGGGTACCTACACAGACCAGCCCCACGCTGTCCACACTTCACTCCATCTTCACTAGCCACTGAAGCAGATCAAAATGCTTTCTGGGTGTATTTTCAGATACTGAGTTTTTAAAGTCCACTTAATCCTTTGAGTATCCTTATTGGTATAACTAATGATAAATATTATTTCTCCTTTACATACCCCCAAATTATGACAAAAATGCAGTGACTGATTCATTTAAAGTCAAAATGAAAGTACAGTGGACCCTTGAACAACATAGGTCTGAATTAAACGGGTACACTTATACCCAGGTTTTTTCAATAAATATATTGGAAAATTTTTTGGAGATATACGACAATTTAAAAAAACGAACAGTGGAAATGCATAGCCTAGAAATATCGAAAAAAAATATGAAAAAATGTAGGTATGTCATGAATGCATAAAATATCCATAGACATACATATAACATACAAAACATGTCGATGGATTGCTTATGTTATTAGTAAGGATTCTGGTCAAGAATCGGCTATTAGCAGTTCAGGGGTGTCAAATGTTATATGTGGATTTTCAGCTGCACGGGGTGCTGGTGCCCCCGAACCTCAGCATTGCTCAAGGGTCAGCTGTAATTAAAATAAGCTTGGGTCATGCTGACCTAGGCTCGACTGTTTGGCATAAAACATGGTGTCAATTTTGAATAATAGATATTTTAAAATCAGGTCCTCCCCGCATTAAAATATTTTTCCATTGAGAGATATAAGAAATTGATGCTGAATTAATGAGAAAATATTATATTCCCTACACTGAAGCTCTTAAATGTAAGAGGCACGTCGCCATATGGTAATCAGAAGGGACTCTTTTGATGAAGGAAGGAATGATTTCTATTGGAGATTATTTATAGTAATTCGAAGATACAGCACCTAAGTTTCCAAAACACTCTTGAAAACATCGTATGGAGACGTCCCAATATTCCACGGAGTACGCATCTATTCAGTGATCCCAAAACTACTTAGCTGTCAACCACATACAGAGGATTGCGGCTTAACCGGTAGGTAAAGTATCCCCATTAAGTAGTGGGTTGGGTGACTTGTCCAAGCTCTTATGACCAGCATTTCAAGAATCCCCATCTTCTGACTGTCAAACAGTCTTTGTTCTGCTACGTCACGATGCATAACATATTTTATACTGCAGGATGCTGTCTCTTACCAGGCATGCCATGTACAACTCATTCTGCTAAGCTAAATGGGACAAAAATATGAAATAAGAGGTCTCTCTCCATTTGAGTGCTAGTCTACGACTCCCAGGATGGGTTTCAGGGGCAGTTAGACAACTGTAGAAATAACTTCTGGCTTAAGATACACTTTTCTTCGCTAGTGGCTTTTGCCTTCCTGATAGAATTGGGTGAATAAGCAGGTCCTTTGCCTGGAATTTATATCTTTTAATTGGTACGAAAATAACAGTCAATTCTTGAAGGCCTTCTTAAATTCCATAATAGTCACCTCACACTTTTACATTTTTTGGAACTATGTACATAACTTGGTTCAAACCCATGCAAGCAATTCCAAAGGCAAACTGTGGACATTCAAATCCACTAGGCTCTGATGGCCAATAATTACATTAGACTATCCAATTCATATTTAGATGCTCTAGACAAAATTGACTGATGTTTTATAATATTTTTATAATTTAAAGGTTCAAGCCAGAATTCCCTGTCCCACTCTCATACATACCATTTCTTGTTAAAAGAAGAAAAAGAATTGAACAGATTCCAGGGCTCATTTCTAATTATCCTCCGGTTCTATACGGTATACACTTTACATTTCCTGATTGTGCAATCCTATTTCACTCTTCTCTTTTGAGTCTCAAATATAAGCAACACAACAACACTGATCCCTCCCAGCAAAACTCCTTCCTGGGGTAAGGGGTGCTGAATATTGTGTCCGGTACTCCCCGAACCTCATGCATCCTAGCAGACCAAAAAACCATCAGGAAAAAGAGCTGTTCTAATGGGATGTGGATGTCCTAGAATTAAGTATTGATCTCTCTTTAAAGACAGGTGATTCTGTGCAAAAAGATGGTTTGGTTGCATTAGCCCACCCACTCCTTTTTGTGGGGGCAGGGGCAGTTAGAGATTAGAATTTCCACAGGCATTAAGTTGGCTTACAAAGCTCTGTCTCAATGTAACGACATTTCCCCAGAGATAAGGATTGACGAAAGCTTCCAGGCAGCTTGCCTGAACCTGGAACGGTGAATGAGTTATTTATTTCTGTAACCAAATCTCCAAAGGAATTAGGCCAGGATAACTCTTACTTTGTGCTGTTTGAGCCACATTTGGAGAAAGCCTGCCCCCTCTGCCACAGAGAAGGTAACTGCGGCCACGTACCCACAGGCCTGCTTCCTGGAACACGTTCTCCGCTTCCATCTTATGCTCTGCCCACCAGGGGAGTCTGTCTGGGCTATTAACTGATAACCAAACTAAGAGTCTAACGGTAGAGGCTGTAACTCTCTTAAAACAAGATTGATCAGTCCATGTGGTAATTTCACGTTCACATATCTCAGATCAGGAAAACAAGCAAACAAACAAAAGCGGGCTGCACCAGGGACACACTGTAGGTCCTCTGGCAAGGAACCCAAGTCAGTAGTGCATTTCTCCTCCTGAGATGATCGTTTCCGACCTATACAGGGCAACGGAGCCGCCAAGGAGCTCAGTGACATGGATGTCTCTGCTCCCTTTCTGCTAAGCAAGCAGGTTCACGGTAAGTGGCAAGTGACAGCTGAGAACGATGTTCCCTCAGACTGCAATTGCTGCTCTCAGCCAACGCAAAACAGGGGCGCTTCAGCGCAGCGGCCAAGACCATGTTAACCGCCTCAGGGGATTTTAGCGATGAAATTGAGAAGAGGGTAGGTATGGAAATGTATTTTATTATCAGTTATAGATGACCTAAGAAATTAAAAGGAAAACCCGAAGAACTGTGCTTTCTCAAAGGGCCCAACTCTCTCCACAGGGTTGGTGATGCTTACGGCGTCACGTGTGTTTAAAGGACTGTCAGAGTCGGTCCTGCCAAGGCAAGCTCTCCACTCACTGAATGTGCCCATCGGAACCCATCGAGCTCTTAGTGAAATGTCAGGCATGGGCTATAAATTTGTGCAACTGCCTTTACCCAGTGAACCCTTTTTATTAAAGTAGAATGCTTATCATGGTCACTGTGAAAGACTGTAGTTTTAAAGCTCCAGGGGAAGACTCCAGAAGTAAGAATTAACAGAAAATAGATTTAATTAAGACTTGAAAGCTTATGGTTCATCAAGAATCTCTTGCCCCCCTCATCACTTTTGGGACTTCAGTGACAAATGTATTTTGTAGCACTAAGAAGTCAGAATGCTATGGAAACCCTCTCTCCTAAAAAGGCACGCTAAAGCTTCTCATCTTCTGCCTTCTGGCAGATCTGGTTTGAGCAAGTAGTCTTAAGCTTTAAAAGGCTGGAAAGACAACACTGCACGAAAACGTGTGTTTTTCTTTAGGTAAGATCCACAGGTGCAGGTATACTCGGGGTTGGTGTAGAGAGAGGGATCAGGTGTGTGTACGCATGAGTCTGTTCTTGTGCACAGTCTGGCACATTATAATCAAATGAAATATATTGGAAGAGATGGTTAAACCATCGCTACTAGTAACTTTTTGAGGCTTGCATACTATGTAACACAGACAGGGCCAGTTTAAACTACAAGTATAATGCCAAGAAAAAAAATAACAAAACTCTTACAAAATGCCAGATTGTACTGTTTTGGGGGAAAACACGACACACACATTCAGAAAGATATTAGCTCATCAATAAAAATACCCAACTAAGATTTTACTATACTGATAGAAGCTTTTATATATATATACATATATAATTTTTAATATTCTCATCACACAACGGACTTCAAAGAAATAAAATATCCAACTGTTTTACTAGGCAAGATTTTCCCAAAGATCATTATGCAGGAACAACCATGTAAAAATCAAATTTTTATCATCTAATCCACAAGGAAAAAATAATACCGTTTTAACCTTTCTGTTAAAATCTTGGTGGCGGGGAACCGTTTGAGTTATCAACAAGCAGAAATAATAGTATTATCACTTACCGGCCAAGTAAAGGAATTGGAATTCTTCCAGTTTCTCTAACGCCAGGTTGTGAGTAGGTCTGCAACCGCGTCTCACAAAGCTATTCCCAGAACAGGTGCAGCCCTCTCACGAGCATCCTGTTTATTCGGAGAAGCGTGGGCCTTGGAGCACTCGGACCCCGACTGCAGAGCCCATGGTTTCTCAGCGGCTCCGAGAACTTCGGCCTCACTCTTCGGCCCCTATCCCTCGGGCCCCCGGAGGGAATTATTCTCGAAGTTGCAGCGGAGAGTTTGATCCGTGGAACAGGAGTGCTCCTCAGAGCCCTGCTCGGGGGTCGCAGCAGGGAAAAGAAGGCTCCTTTCCGTCGGTCACGGACGGGGAGGGGGGCGCGGGGGCACCGGGAGACGCAGCCTCTTAGCTGCGAGGCGCGGGGAGCCGGGCTGCCCTTGGCGAGGCCCGCGGCGGCGCAGCCCGGTCGCGGCGGCGGCAGCCGGGTCCGGAGACGCTGTCCATCCCCTCCGGTGCTGAAGTCAGGGGCCCGAACCCCGGGCCGGGCCCCGCGCCGCACTTTTCCTCGCCAGCCAACGCGAACGGCTGCTCGCCTTCCAGTCTCGCCTTCCTCCGGCGCTTCCTCTCTGGGTAGGAGCGCGCTGGCTCTCCAGGATCACAGTCCCATGCTTATTTGGTGGCACCGTTTCCGGACAGTATCTGACGGTGGAGGTAGGAATCCGTGGGAAATCAGATCTGAGCCGCTCCTGACTTTTCAGTGGCCGCGAACGAGTTTCCGAATGCTAGAAACGAAAGGAAACGCACGCACACGCGCGCGCACACACGCGCACGGGAGAGGGAGAGCGGGCGTGTGTGTGTGTGTCGGGGGGGAGAGTAAATATAGATTATGTGCCGTGGAAAAGCCAGAGCTTCTCTGGGTCTCTCATTACGTAAGATGGAAAGGGCTATTTTGGAAGACTCCACAGTCCTGATCGCCAGTTAGGGGGACCAGAGGTTAATGCTGAGAAGCCCCATTTGAAATTCCTAGGTTAGACACAGCAAAGCGATCGTGCATTCTTCTTAGACCCTCCAAGCAGAAACGACAGGTTACTGTTACATCAAAAGACAGAGAATGAAGGAAAAAAGAAAGAAAGAAAAAAAAAAAAAGGCCCCGCTCCTTTGCGAGAGGCTGCTGGATCGGCTGGGGGTCCCGGCTGAGCCGCCGGGGGATCGGGCCGGACGCGGGTCGCCGGAGCGCCGGGCGGCGAGGCTGGCGAGCGCCTGCGGCCTCGGCCCCTGCAGGGCGGCGGGGGAGGCGATGCTCAGGGATCGAGCCGGGGACGAAAAAGTCAGCGGGAAGGCTCGGCCGTCCCCGCCCTTTCAACGCCGCCACGACGCGCCGCCCGCCGGCCCCCGGCCCGGGTTTCCGCCCTTCGGCCCGGCTTCTCCTCGCTGCCCCCAGGCCTCGCCGGCCCGTCGCTCCCGCGGCGCACAGACCCCACGTCCGCCCGCTGCACCCGCTCGCACAGCCGCTGGTCCCCGCACCGGGGGGGGCGGGGTGGGTGTCCCCGGGCGGCCCCCGAGGGCTCCGCCACCCACCCTCGGCAACGCGCGTGGGGTGAGGCGGGGCACTGAGATACTCTGCGTTGAACCTGCTAGGAAACTGGTCAAAATCACGTCCGCGCGGGCCCGCAGCCAAGAGGGAGAACGCAGCTGGGGGCGAGGGTCGTGCCCCGGCCCCCGCTCCCGGCACCGGAACTGTGAGCGCAGGCTTCTGCGCCCGGAGGCCCGGGGGGAGTTCAGGAAGGAATGGCGGGGTGCGGGGCGAGGCGGGCCGAGCGGTGCCAGGCGCCCTTCCCGCCGGGCGCTCGGGTCCCTCCTGCCCGGATTCCGACAGCCGAGGGAGCCGTGCGCGCAGCGCCGGCCTCCGCGCCGGCCGCGGGGATCCGAGCCAAGGGGCGGGCGCCGCGCCGGGGGGCCCTCCCGGGACCGGGCTGGTGGGGCGGCCGGCGCGGCGCCTCTGGTTCCCCGGAGGCGAAACGGGACTGAAGCGGGGCCCCCTGGAAGTGCAGACCGGACAGGCGCGCTCTTCAGCCCGGGAAGCCCAGGCTTTCCTTAGACTGCGAGCCGCCGCCGCGCCCGCGCGTCCCGGGGGCCCCCAGCCTCGCGGAAGGCCGGCTCCCGCCGGAGAAGGCCCGCGGGGGGCGGGCGCGCGGGGCGGGGCAGGGGGCGGGGCAGGGGCGGGGCTGTCGGCGGGGAGGCGGCGCGCGGGGCGGCGCGCAGGGGTCCCTCCGGCTCCGGGAGGCCGGCGCGGGGGTCGACGCGCGGAAACCTGCACGCGCAGCGAGAGGGGCGCGTCGCCCGCCCTCTCTCGGGCCTTTGACCCGGGGCGCTGGCGGCGGGCGCCGGTGGGCCTCTCCAGCCGCGTCGGATGGAGTCGTCTGGCTTCTCCGGGACACACGAAGCTCCCTGGGATATTGTTCCCTGGGGCGAATGTGGAAGCGTGTGTTTTGCTTTACGGTCCGTGTAAAAGTAGACGCATTGCTCGGCATGGTGGTACAGGAAATTTCCCTTTTCCCTTGGACTCTTGTAGACACAACACATGCCTCTTGGATGTGCACAAGCACGTACGTGTCACCTCCACAAATAAGTTTCAGAAAGTGCTGTTTTTGTTAGAGGACGGAAACAAACCTCCTCCAGCGAGGACTACGCTCGCCCGTCGGTGAAGACACTTTTCTCCGCAGAATTTAATCCACCTGATGCAACTGATTGCTTAAATTATTTTCTCCGGACATGTAGAAACAAGAACAATCGCAGAAATTTAACGCATCAAGTAAAAGAACCGCATTTAAATGAGGCGCAGAACACAAAGATGTGACTGATTAAAAACATACGCCCTTGATTTTTCAGACCCGGAGGAAGAGATTCCCTGTCCAGCGCTGGCTGACGTGGGTGCAGAGCCTCTCGGGTCCTTCCCCTTCCCTCTCTCTCTGCCAGGAAAAGAAAACAGAAACAGCTGATTAATTTGAACTGTCAGTCCCAGTAAGCTTTTGTTAGTTTGATGACTTTTTTTTTGTTTTGTTCTTTTGAAGAAATATCTACTCCAAATTGTCTTCATCAAGTTGTGTAACCAGTTATGGAAATTAACATGATGAAAATTAAATGCAGTCTAACATCTGATGCTACAAATGAATATCAACAATGTACACAAAACCAGGGGACAGATAAACTGAGATGAACTAGATATATTTTAAGAAGTTTCACCCTTAAAGCAGTTTTTTAAACTTTATTTTAAATGTGAATTGTCATTTTAAGTTATCGTTATTTTTATAATGGAAACATAGTAAAATGTGAATGTAAATTATCAAAACAATACAATATACGAAGCATACGTTTCACAAGAAAATTTTGTACCCTAGCATGGTTACTGTGAATCCCCAAGTAGGTCCTTCAGTCTCACTGCTTGCAAAACTAGAATACAGTTTCCACCCACCCAGCCCACTGGGATTCCTTCACAGTGTATGAGTCTTAGAAAACATTAGCTGGTAAAACATTTTGTAAACAATTTGAAGTCCTTTGGAGGAGGGAATTTGAAATGCAAATCAAAACCTCCACCCAATATGATCTAGAGTAACAGTCATTGTATATGAAACTGACACTGGCTGTGTCACTCACCCAGCCTCCTAACTCTTTTGAGTCATTTTGACTCCATACATAAAATGTCTGCTAACCTCTTCGAATTGTCATACGCAAACAATGTGTGTAAAAACTTCATATACCCCGGTATATTTCTATTAAAAATAGGTAATATGATTATCTATGGAGTATCCTTTGGTTGCTATTTCTACACCTCAATTTCAAGAGTGGATAGGTAATTTAGGGTTTCTGTTTTTGATTAACATATTTTTCTTACTATTTCTGTGCTTTACTTCGTGTCTCCTGTTAAAATAGGGTTATATGAGTCCAATACCCACATCTGAACCCTTCTCAATTCATGGTTTCAACAGGTCTAGGATCATTTCACGTTGATTTTTTTATTGTGTTCAAGTGCAACTAAATATTACGTAACTATTACCAGTTATTTCTGAGTTGGAACAATGATCCTATGTATTTCCTTCTGTGGGTTTTCTAATGAAATGTTGCTGAGTTGAATATTGTTTTGACCCCTTTTTATATAAGAACCTCCCCTCAAGACATACCTTTCCTTAGCCAAGGTGCTCTAGCCTGCCGAGTCTTCATCAGATAAGTCTAGAGGGCTTCAATGACAAACTGAAATTACAATGGAGCCATCAGACCAGACGTACAAACATGGAGTCCGGAGGCCATTAAGGATCTGGTCTCAGACATGTCCTTGCACCGCTGAGAACTTGAACTTTCTCTGAACTGCACCAGATCCCAGGACACCACCAGCCATATTCAGAACAGCACCTGCCAGCTGCAGCCTTATGGTCTCAAGGTGACTTGTGACTATGCAACCATTTCAGACCCCAACCGACCCTTGCTTGACAAGCAGCCTTACTTCCTACCAGCTCCAGTTATAACTCTTCATAAACAACTCATGGAACCAACTGTAACCTTGCTGTTTTTCCTTTATAAGCCACCCCCATTCTGTAGTCGGGGACACAATTCAAGTGCTTCTTGAATCTGTGTCTCCCCGGCTGCAGTCCTAACAAACTCCAAATAAACACGTCTTTATTTCAATCAGGTCTCCATTTCTCAAATCTTGGCTAACAACCTCATGTGTTTCCTTCTGTATTAGTTGAGCCTAACTGACTTTAGTTACACGAAAAAGGTGGATGTAATTTCAGAATTCCACTCACCTCAAATTAACTGAAGTGCAAAAATCCATCGGTTACTCTGTTTATCCATTGGCCAGTTGGTGGACGCTTGGGTTGTTTCCAGGCTTTGGCTATTAGCAATAAAACTGCTGTAGCCCTCTGACTAAAAAAAAAAAAAAAAAATCCATCGTTTAGATTTGTGTGATTTTCGTTTCAGGGGAGGTAACAAGTGGAGGTCAGAGAAACTCAGGAAATTAACCACAACTACCCCCTGAGGGAGATTTCATTTTAGACAATGGTTCCCTGAGCCCTTAGCTTTTTATTTGGCTATTAGCAATAAAAATGCTGTAGCCCTCCGACTAAAAAAAAAAAAAAAAAAATCCATCGTTTAGATTTGTGTGATTTTCGTTTCAGGGGAGGTAACAAGTGGAGGTCAGAGAAACTCAGGAAATTAACCACAACTACCCCCTGAGGGAGATTTCATTTTAGACAATGGTTCCCTGAGCCCTTAGCTTTTTATTTTTTACTTTTCTTTTCATAAAAAGAAGTTGAGCATAACTTGCTTGAGAAAGAATGCTGCTTTCTGCTACATGGGTAAGTTACTAAACTGTTTTGAGTCTATTTCTTCATTTCATAATGGAAATAATGCAACCTACTTAGTAGAGTTGATGGACAGCGGATGGCTGGGACCTCCACGTACGGCACGTGCCCCCTCCCACGCGTCTCCGACAGACAGAAACAGTGCCTTGGAGGACTTTCTTGTTCATTAGCATCGAGCAGGGAACATTGCTTTATTCAAAGCGCATCCATGTGAATAGTTGTTACAAGGATGTAGAAATTCCACGACAGGTTTTGTCTACAGGTCATCAAGTCATACACGGTGGCAAGTTGCTAACCGTTGACAAAAAATAAAACTATCTTTAAAGGGCATACTATCCATTCAGCATATTTATTACAGTAAATATTTTTAAACTGCCTAGTGATATACACCCTTCTTAATAAGCATACATATATGCTTTTTAAAAGTAGCTTCCTTTTTGAAAAAACACACGTGTATCGTGTCTGTGTGCGCAGACACGTGTATGTACATGACTGGATGCATGCCTATGTCTATATTTGTAAATCAAAATAAATAAATATGATATTGATACCTCCAACTGGTGCCCAATCATTTACAGAAAAATGTCCTGGAAATATTGTCTAAAGGGTCTCATTTACCATTTTACATTTCTTTCTTTTTAGACCCATCTAACTAGGCTTCTCTGTCAAGGTCACCAGTGCTTTCTTTATTGCTGGATCCATTGGTCAGTACTCTGCCTTCGCTAAGTTCAGCCCTGTTACCAGAGCAGACTTTGATCCATTTGGTGATTCCCTCCCTGAAACTGTCTTCCTGTAGCTTGCTGTGATGGTTTTCTCACACGTGGCTGTTCTTCCTCAGTCTTCCTTGCTGGTAGCTTCCAGCTCAAACCCCTTAATGTTGGAATCCCACATGACTTAGTTCTTGGGCCACGACTCTTCTGTCTCTGCATTATCTGCTTAAGTGAGCTCATCCAATCTCAGACGCCATTGCTTTTACTATCATTTATACGACACTGACCCTTAAATCTGTCCACTGAGCTCCAAACATATAGAGATACGAGCTGCATATTTAAGATGTGTGCTTGAATGCTTACTAGAATCTCAAACGTGACCTGCCATGCGCTCCCCGCCAGCACCCAGTTAAACTTCAGAGCCAACAACTCATCTCCGTGTTTATCCTCCCTCATCTACCATGCCCAGGGAATCAGCAAGGGCTTTTGCTTTTGTTCCTAAAATATTTCCCAATCCACCCACTTCCGCTAGGACAACTTTTTTCACTCTAGTGCAAGTTGCTATAATTTCTTATCTGCCTGAACGCCGTAGTCCACTAATTTATTTCAGGGTAGCCAGTTTTCCCCTGGTTCCTCTGTACAGCAGTTGGAATGAATTTTTTGGCAACATGAATACTTCCACGTCATGCCTTTGCTCAGACCCTCCCAGGGGTTCCCAGTACACTGGGGATAACACCCGGCTTTGCCAGGCTGATGTTGACCCATCAACCACACTCCCCTCCTGAATCACCTTCATCCCAAGTCGTCGTATTGGCCAAGCTCAGTCCTGCCTTAGGAATTCTGCTTGTGCCACCCCCACACCTGAAATACGAGGCCCGCCACCCCAGACCTTTACAAGCCAGGCTCCTTCTTTTCCTTCAGGTCTCAGCTCACAGGTCATATTACCAAAGAGGCCTCCCTTGACCAGCCAGTTCAAACAATCCTGTTCTCTTGGAGTATCCATGGATTTGTTTTAATGTCTTTATAACAGGTATCACTCTGGGGACACATTGGTGTTTTTTTCTTGTTGATTTTCCTTTCCCGCTGCAACCCAGGCTGCAGAGAAGCAATAACTTGTGAGACCCCCCTCCTTAAAACAGCGTCCAGCACATAGTGGGCGCTCCGTAAATGGTTGGTAATAGAATGATTAAAAACAAAGAGCCAGGGGCTTCCCTGGTGGCGCAGTGGTTGCGCGTCCGCCTGCCGATGCAGGGGAACCGGGTTCGCGCCCCAGTCTGGGAGGATCCCACATGCCGCGGAGCGGCTGGGCCCGTGAGCCATGGCCGCTGAGCCTGCGCATCCGGAGCCTGTGCTCCGCAACGGGAGAGGCCACAACAGAGGGAGGCCCGCGTACCACAAAAAAAACAGAAAGCCTGTGATAATTGCTAAGAGTACAAAATTAAACAAAATGATGTGTTTGCTCTTCAAACCTGGGAAATATTTGTTATTTACAGGAATAAAAGCTTTAATACTATGGTTACTTTTTATAACAATGGCTTTTAGAAAATATGCTCATCTATTTTGAAACTATCAAAGATGCATTTTCAAGGTTTAGTAAGGATTTATTCTTAGAGAGATTCACCTCATATGCTTCTATAATTAAACTCTTCAGTCTAATTAACTCGATGGATAGTCATGTTTAAAATTACTAAAATTATTCATTGTCTGGAAAAAACAAAAGTAAGTGCATGGGCACAGATTTTATTCTAAACCTTTCCCTCATTCTCTTTGATCTACATTTGTTACATTTTCATAATTTTCGCTTCTGTAGAAAGAATAGGTAAGTAATTATTTTTATTTGTAAAATGCATCCACTATTATAACAACAAGTATAATGACTATGGAAAAGTTGGAAAAGAATGAAGAAAACAACCTGGCACATCCGTACAAATTACATCACAATTTTAATGTATTTTTTCCTAAACATGTTTCATTGTATCATCCCACCTCTCATTAAGTATCACAGTGTACTTACAATTTTTACTAATACTTTTAATTTGACACAATATGCAAGATTTTTCTATGTTGTTATAAAACCTTTATAATCACTTTTTAAAGGCTTTTTATGTGGAAATAACATAATTGGCCATACCTGTGTTTTAAGACATTTAATGTATTTTCAGACTTTTATATTATTTATATGAGTAATTTCATCAACATATCTTTCCTATCATTTGCATTATTTTGTGTGTGGGAGAGACAAAAATGTAAATAATGGTTTAAATTAGGTGCTTGTTTTATGGTTCATAATATATGGGGTGTGTGTGTTGGGGGGCGGTGTAAAAGAGAGGAAATTACCTGGCCTACTCTGTCTTACTCTGTCTAGGGAGATCATTAACCGTTAACCACATGTACATGATAAATAAATGCTGCTTTGCTGTTATTCTCTCCAGGACCCACTATATAGAGTTTCCCGTGTGAGATGTAGCCTGACTTCAGGTTAATACATGTAATTTTTCCTTGAGACTCTCTCTTTGGGCTTACATTTGTTTGTTTGCTCTTTTCACATCTTAACATGTGTTGTCATATTACACACCTCTTGTGATATTAAATTTCCAACTGCTCACGAGGAAGACCATCTGCCTCTTGGAGGTATACTCCCAATTACCCAAGAGTGAATTCTGTAAATGCCACAAAAAAATGTCAAGTTACCCCCAAAATGCCACTTGAGTGAGGTGCAAATGCGTTCTCAGCCATGCTTCTCTGGGTGATGACCACTGAATATCTCTGAAGTTCTCTCCAAGGTCCCTCCATGTAAAGTTCAGATAGACTATCTCTTTTATTTTAAGTAAAATCATCCCAAACATAAACTCACTCAGGTTTTGAGAGCAGACAGAAGACAGGTAAACACAAAGCTTTTCATTTCTTTGCTTTTTTAATACATATATATTTATTTTTCAAAATGAGTGGAACCAAACACAATGCCAAAGGCAATGTACAAAAATATAAATTTGTGATGGATTCCCGTAACTATGGATTGTATATAATATAAATATTGTTGTCTTTTCACACTGATTTATTGCTTTGTCATAATTCCTTAAATGAAAGAACAAACTTCTGGCACTGATGCAACCATATGCTGTGTTCTAATCTGTCTACACAATAGACCACATGACAGTCTTTGGCTCAGAAACACACACATGTGTAAAGCACATCTATCTATATTATCTACCTAGCTAGTGGATTGACTGAATTAACAAATTTAATCAATAACCTCTCTGTATCCATACTTTACTATGAGACTCTGTAGTTTACATAAAGAGTTGGGATCTATTTCTCCGACCCTTGAACTGGGGTAGTTTTGAGATTTGCTGTTACTAATAGCAACAGAAATGATGTTGTGTGCACGCCAAATCTGGGCGTCAAGAGCCCTTGAACTCTTCGGTTCTCTTTTGAACTTTTCCCACCTGGATAACAAGGACAACATCCCGGGGCAGAGCTGGGTCCTCTCAGCTGACACTGACCCAGCCCAGCGGTTCCCCAGCTGTCCCCCAGCTAGCCACAGACATACCTTCAAGGCCACCTGAGATTAGATGGCCCAGACTCCTGACACTAAGTTTCAGGATAGTTTGTTTCATGTCAATAACTAACTGAAATGATACATTTTATTTGGAGTCCAAATGTCACATTTTTCCGTGAATCCTTTTGCAAACAACCTGAATGAGTTGGTCACACCCTCCTCTCTGCTTCTATAACACCTGATGACTTCCTCTTTATTGCTTTTTTCCTGTAATGAAATCAATTGAAGTAAGTACATTTAAAAGCCCAGCTTGCCATTCTATAGCACTTTTTACATTCAATCGTACTTCCCTTTGTTGTTATTTTGGAGTTTTTTACAGCAAAGTGGGGGAATGTATTGACTCTCGCAAGGGGAAGGCCAAGAATAAATAGGATCAGGCACTTTGGGTCCCGGAGCTACAAGCTGTAGTGAGGTCGCTGCCACTCCTCTGCCCTGTTCCTTCTCTGAGTCGGCCGAGTGTTCTAAGCGTTTTGTGGAAAAGCTGGACCTAGAGAGCTCCATAGTCTGACTATCTAGAAGGAGGACTGGGAAGAACGTTTACTGCCTACGTATCTGTCTCACTAGGAAATTGACAATGGAAGGACATGGCTGGACTGGCAAGCAGGGGACACCTGGGCTGGTAAATAGCCAAGAGAGTCCACGGAAGCAGGCACACGGGCCTGTCCTGTGTGTGGTCACCCCCCTGGAAAATCCCTGCTAGCTTTCTCCTTCTCGACCCAATCACAAAGGGGACTGTCAGCTGCAGAGACTTCACGCTGTCCTCAGCTAATCTCGAAATTCTCCCCTCTTGTTCCCCTATTCGGATGTGTGAAAACAGGACACTCATCCTGAACTCCAAGTAAACCCCTCGTCCTGGGAGAGGAGTAAGCTGTTCCCTCAACAAGCAGATCCTTGCACGGCAGAACCTCATAAATCAAGGCCAAACTTATGTTATAATCTTGGAATAATTGTAGAATGTGTGTGTAATTTGAATCGTATAGTTCCTCTATAAAAACTATACACGTAAACATACACTATATGGATATGAAGGCACAGAGAAATATTTTCATACCAAGCAAATGCACTTTCTGTACATTTTTGTATTTCTATGTTTTTATTAGCACTCCTAATTTAGTTGGAAATTTTATATTTCTTTTTCTCTGAATACAGATTGTCACGTTCAAGAGGAGTCCTGGTTTTCCAAAGTGGTACTAAGAATGCTGGCCGAAAACTCCCATAATGGTTTTTTTTTGGTTTTGTTTGTTTGTTTGTTTTGTGGTACACGGGCCTCTCACCGTTGTGGCCTCTCCCGTTGCGGAGCACAGGCTCCGGACGCGCAGGCGCAGCGGCCACGGCTCACGGGCCCAGCCGCTCCGCGGCACGCGGGATCCTCCCGGACCGGGGCGCGAACCCGGTTCCCCTGCATCGGCAGGCGGACGCGCAACCACTGCGCCACCAGGGAAGCCCATAACCAATGATTTTATCTGTGTAAAAAATATATATATATATGCAGAGCAAGACTGTTCTGTATCTTCTGATTCTCTCGCATGGTAAGAGCATACTTTCAGATCTCAAAGGTCTTAATAATCAGGCTTCGTGTGTATAAGGAGAACTCCTACTTTACTGAAACAGCCCCAGTGACAGGTGACACCGCCGAGGACGGTGACGGGCTGCGCCCGGGCCCCCCTGGTTCCCACCCACCCGTGAAACGTAGCCACGAGCGTGAGTGGAAGGGAATTCGTGGCTCAATAAACGGAGGATCAATGGCAAGTATTCCAGGTACCGAAAGAAATTAAGACGTTAGTCATGTTACGCTTCATGTTTATGAGGTTTCCTCCCAAGGCAAGGGTACTGGGAGGGCAGTAACGTAGACAATCAGGCCAGCGTCACAACGCGCAGACTGAGCGCCCTGCGCCTCCACCGCAGGCCCCAGGGCTTCTGTGTGCAGCAAGACCCCTCGGTGGGCGAGCATCTCGCCGGCCCGAGTTAGGCACCCGGACGGCGGGCTCCTCGCCGCCCCCTCCAGGGCTCAAGGCCGCGCAGGGGCTGTGCGGTCTGTGCCGTACAAGGTGGGTCCGTTTATTCTCTTTTCCGGCAGGGCCCTCGAGTCTTGACCTCTCCATGGAAGCTGACGCTCTACAAGGTCAAGGCCACCGTCTCTGGGGTCATGCACGCTGAGCTGCAAAGCCCTTCTCCCTGCAGCCCCAGGTGGCAGCCCCGCGCTCTGAGCAGGTGGCAGCCCCTGGTGACACCAGAAAGGCAAACCACCGAGGCCGCCTCAGGCCCCCGCGGCCCTCGCGCTGCAGGGAGACTGGAGGCTCTGAGGACCTGTCTTTGGAGACAGGCTCGCATGCAGCCTCCTGGAAATGGCAGGACAGGCCGGCAGCCCGACAGACACAGGAGAAGCTCAAGGCAGAACACCGTGCCTGGAGCTTGTTATTCCCAAGAATAAACAGTGTGGCCTTCAGATTACATTTAAAAAGGAAACAAGCTAAAGAAAACTATAGAATTTCCAACTTATAGTCAACTTGCTTATACCTTGCGTATTTTGGAAAGAATTTCTGCCCCAAATAAGAATTAGAGTGAAAATACATCTCACTGTCTGAAAAATGCAAGAAGTATTGTGTCTTGTTAAAATCTATCGAAATTATGTCTGACGTAGCTTTCCGCTCTAATCATACAATTATCGTAGTTTAAAGAACATTTTGGGACAACTTAGCTTAGCGGTATAATAGCGAAATGTTTCAGGACATTAAAAAAATATCTATTTCTAATGACCAGGACATGGATCAGCTAATGTAATTTTAACAACAAATAGAGCCAAAGCATTTTAAAGGGTACAGTGTAAGTGCTGGGAATTTTAACTTTAATACATATATTTTTAATATTTGATATCAGTTAATACTTTACACATGTTAAAGGAAATTTTGTATAGGGTCCTAAACATTTACTGTTTTGTCTGCACCTATTCTACCTAGAGAAAAACAAATATATTTCAAGAATCAGTGGAAAACCCTAGAATTCACCCACAGAGAATAGAGAACACTACATCTCATATCCACAACTATTGTTGTTATTTTACATCTACAGCACAGTTAGCACTACCGCAGTTTTGGAGACAAATATATGCATACGCATATGCTTTCTTTCTGAATTTTTAAGCAATGAATAAGCAGTGGTATGGAAGAGAAAAAAATGGGCACGAGTGTTTGCTGCGGACGTCATCTTAAATTCAACACTCTTTAGAATGGCACTCCCTTTGGATCACAAGTAGTCAAGAGGATGAATTTGTGTGTTTAAAAATTGTAACATAGTAACATAGTGATGGTAGAACATTAACCTTTTTATAAGTTTTTTTTTTTTTATTCTTTCTTCCTTACCCGCACCCACCTTTGGTTTAAAATCATGGCAGAAGGCAAATACCTTTCATCCCAGCTGATGAGGAGGGCAGCAGATGTTGGAAGTGGAGATTCTCCGCGGAGCTCCTGCATGTCTTGGGACAGTTTCTGTCCTGCGTCATCTTTTCAAGGACGTCTGTACAGCAAACATCCGTGGAAGGCAGAGGGGTAGAGTGACTTCTTCCATGTGGAAGGAAGATATTTTCTGACCAGGATAATTAAGACAGTGTCTGCCGGTGGGGCAGGGATGGGGCAAAAGTTGAGCAGGTTTGCTTGCAGCCCTGTTATAAACTGGAAACGTCCTGTGTTCCTCAGCCTAACACAAACCCACACTGTGTGCCTAACCCCCAAGCCCTGCATCATCCCCGTGGGATGAAGGACAGGACGAGAGAAACTGATGTGAACACGAGTCTCCTTCTGTTTGCTGTGTCCTGAGGCCCCTGGTCTCTGACTCTTCAGTCTTGAGTCTCTGGCCAGCATTCCTTAAAGTGTGCAGACTAACTTAGCTTAAAGGAGGGCAACGTCTCAGATCTTTCCTAGTTCTTGACACCAGAGAACAGAGATGAGGGCTGGAGAAGCCCCGTAGTGTTTTGGGGGAGAACGGGCCCTTTCCCAGATAAAAGGTGCTAAATCAGGCAGAGCTGTTCATCTAAATCCTTAGCTATTAGTTTACTGGAACTCCAGTGAGGGGAGGAAATAAAAACAACAGCTAAAGTGTTTCATAACCCCTACTAGGTAAATAAATTTAGGATATTAAAATTTAATTTATGATTTTACTCAAATTATTAATATAAATCTAGAGGCAAGTCACCTGGTGATACTGACGCTAATTTATAGATTTTCAACCGTCTGACCTTAGCCAGTATGATCGTATCTGCAAAACCATCAAAAGCTTGGCTGAATTAATCATTACTGAGCGTTTTTTAAATGTAGCAGAAATCTTTAAACATGAGGGCACCAGGGAGGACAGCTTGTCTTGTATGAATGGACTAGATTAATGGATTTGGGGTTATAATATTGGCTGATAGATACATGAATGGATAGATCAATAAAATAAATTTATTCTGTCTGTGCTAAAAGGTAAAAAGATACACCTAGTCATCTCAGCCCTCCGCCTTTTACAAAAATGTTTATGTCATGTTTGTAAATTTCATAGCAAAATTTTTTTTTCTAATGTATTCATTCACCGCCTGACCTTCTAATTATTTATATGAATTTTTAAAAAGAATTAATACATTTTACATTATAAGCCTGAACTTTTGCCCTGAAAAATATGGAATTATATAAAGCAGAGCGCAAATTTTATGTTCGATATGATGGATCAAAACCGTATTATTTCTTGTAGATCAGTACAAGAGATGCTGATGTGAGCCTCCATGTAACGTCAGTTCTAAATGTACGCTCAGCAAAGCCTCTCATCCCCTAACTTAAGTGGCCAGTAGTTTGTGACAATACCTTAAATTGACATTTTGCCGTGTTGCTCAAATATAGGAAAATAATGAAGAGAGAAGAGAATATGGTCACACTCCATCGGTTTATTGCAGCCACATCTCGTGGCTACCCTGGTTTTGTTTGTTACTGCCTCTCCGCAAAGCTGTAGATCCCTGAGGGCCTCACGGATTTGCAATGTATTTCATGTTTCTTCCAAGCAGATTACTCTTCTCCCGCCCAGATGTCTCCCCGGAAAGCCCAGTCCTGCTGCCTGTGCGGCTGCTGAGAAACACTGTTTCCATTTAACTCCCTTTGTAAGAGACGGTTCAAGTACAGAAAGGAGATAGAACATTTCCGATAAAGGTCATAGCGATGGAGAATTCTGAGGAGAAGCTTCTGTGAAACTTCAGGCCTTGAAGATGCTCCCCCTGGGAGGAGTGAACTGGGGAGTCTTGTTTTCTCCACAACAGCATTGAGCCAATTTTACTGTAATTATTTAGCTTAAAATAAATAGTCATGAGATAGGCATATCCTATATTTTAAATTTTCCTTTTAACATAAAAGCTCCAATCTCTGTTTTGTTCCATACGGTCCACAGGCAAATAGGGAATACTGTCATCAGTCCTAAAATAATCTTATCCAGGAGAATGCCTTCGTAAAATGGTATAATAAAACCTTATTTATCATATGAGGTACCTGAAATAGTCACACCTCTAGAGACAGAATGAGATGGTGGTTACCAGGGGCTGGAGGAGGGGAGCAGGAAGCTCGTGCTTCATGGGGACAGAGGTGCAGTTTGGGAAGATGAGAAAGTCCTGGAGATGACGGTGGGGACGGTTACACAACAACGTGAATGTGCTCCATGCTGCAGAACTGTGCACTTAAACCTGGTTCAAATGGTCAATTGTGTATCATGTATATTTTACCACAATAAAATAAGCAACACAGACCAAAACAAAAACTTTATTTCATTTCTAAAAAAATTTAAAATTTATCCCCATTTTTCCCCAGTTGGCTTCCTTCTGTAAAATACTGCATACTTTTCATAAACTTTCACATTTTCTGCCTGTCACAAAACTGTATACTGCGCTTATTCTATTTTGCCTTTATAGAAACTTGAGAGAGGGAGGAAAACTACTTTTAATCATTTCTAATTTTTCATTTTCATGAGTTCCAGCCCAAGTTATCTTTTTAAATTCTAAATATATGGTCATTTCAGTACAATTATAACTTAAAAAATTTTTTCCTCATTTTCATTTTCTCACACTAGCAATCTTAGCCACAATTTCACCTTTATTTATAAATGTGGTCTTTTAAAGGGGAGATGCAAGAAGAAAGCATTAGGAAATGGAGAAAGTAGGCAGGAGGGAGATATGCAGAGTTGATAATCATCTGATATTTTTAGGGGAGGGCTGTATCTAGCTACTGTGGAAAAGAAAAAAAAAAGTCTCCTCTACCTCCTTAGGTTCAGTGGCTGGGCCTGCTAATTAAACTGACAAAAGACAGATTTGACAGGCAAAAAGTTTGATTTTACATGTTTATGGGCAGCTTCACAGAAAAGAAGTGAAACCCCAAAGGAGCCCTTAGGCCTGGCAGCTTCTGTACCATTTAACAAAGGACAATAAATTGTGGTGAAGTGACTGGAGAGGAAGAGTGGTCTGGGCATCTGGGGATGGTAAATTGTGGGGAAGTAAATCTATGGGGGAAACTAATGGAAAATCAGAGTTATTTAGGAAGGTTTGTTTATAGAGACCAAAGTCAGCGAGGAGTCCAGAGATAAAAGCCGGCTCTGGCTTAAGAGTTTTCTGTTCTTCTACTGTAGAAGGGAAACCACTTCACAGAGGGAAATGTACGCTTCTAGGTAGAAAGTGGGAGGGCAGAGCTTCTCCTGTGTCTGCTGTTTCTCAGTTGCCTTCAGCTCAAACAAATCTTCATGTCTACCCGGTACATTTTGGGGTGGCATATTCCAAACCTCTTTACTACTAAGAAGCAGTGTGAAACTGTATCCTTTGTAAAAGCTCAGAATGTGCTTGTCATGCTTAATCTGACCGTGCTCGCCATGAGTTACCTGATTTCAGCATCAAGCAGAACACAACTGGTCAAGTCTCATTATTTAGTTCCCTAAAGTTATGCTTTAACCTACCTTCTATTCTAATCAGCAGTTACCTTTAATATACAGACTGCCATGTGAACGTCAGCGTGATTCCTAGTTTGGTCAGCTTTCGTTACAATTAACCCAGGCACGTCTACACCGCAGGTTGCTACCCATGATGAATGCTCACACAAACACACACATCAGGACGGTCTTGGAAATGCTTGGACCACAGGACGTCCCTACGGACCACAGAAGTTGAATGCTGACCACTTGGATGTATATCCATGCCTTTTTCTGGTAAAAGTGTTCACAGCTCTTATCAGAGTCTCTAAGTGTCCACGGCCACCAAAGGTGTTGACATACATTGGTCAGCTTGGGGGAAAAGGGAGCCTGTGTCCTAAAGAGTGCCCATCACAGACGACCAGTCCTGTACGTAGAGTACGGGAAGCAGGCAGCGTTTCCAAGTGTAAGTAGGTAGGAGAATTATGTGCACAAGTCGTTTCTTCTTCCTTCTTTTGCGTCATTTTTAAACCAATAACTTATAGAAAAATAAAAAAATTGAAAGAGCCACTGTGAGCCCCCTACACCCAAGCTCTTTTCTGAACAGCTTTTGAGAAGTAGTAGGTTTTTGTCTTTCACGTGGTTTCCTTTGTCTATAGAAACACCTCCACTAAGAAGGGTATTTCTGCGGGTAACGGTGGGCCCCTTACAAAGCTGAGCAGCCTCAACCCTGTCCTTTAAAAGTGCGTCCCGTGGCTCAGGGATGATGCCAGTAGCACACTGAGGAGGAAGCTCACATCGCTGGGGGTTCTGTGTGGACCTGATATGCCGAGAACACTCTGATGCCATCTGTTTACCCAAAGCACAATGCCTGCTAGAGAACAGCGTGTCACACTGAAGAAGACACACACACACACACTTCAAAATCAAACCACTGCAGGATCTCAGATTTCAAGAGCATAAGAGCATGCCCTGTCTGTCTCCATGCTACTTGCTGAGATGCAAGTTAATACAGCTTAAATTACTTAGGGAAGGAGAAACTGCTTCTACATTTAAAGACTTTTAATTACCTTTTAAGCAGCATGTCTTTTTGTACAAGGTACACTGTGAAGTAATTTAACTGACACTTAAATTCAATGAATTGTGAACGTTTATTGCTTTTCAGATGTGTGTTTCTTCTCTCTAGCGTTGCGCTCAGTGCCTTTATTGGACTGACATACCTGAATTTATTTACCTTAGGAAGGAACAGTCGAATTGTCTGATGTCTAAGAATCATTTTTCAAGGCACCGGTTACCAGGAAGTGGCCAAATCCCTAGACGTTTCCCTGATGTGAAACATTTTCACGTCATAGCTGCTTGGCCACAAGAAGACATTCATGATGATGATTATGAAGATAATTATTATAATTGTTATTATTATTGTAATAGTAATAATAGCTGACATCTGTTGCTGTTTCTAAATGCCAGGCATTCCTATGAGTTCTATAATCTCTTTTTACTGATGATGAAACTGAGGTTCAGTCACTTGCCCAAGACCATGCAACTAGCAAGTGAAGAGTTATTATCAAACCAGAGCAGCTCCGAACTTCTGAGCTCAGGCTCTCAGCAGAGCTAAAAGGTAAACATGACGACAGTGTCCCTCTTATAATCCCCCTCCTATTAAGCCCTCAATAGAATAATTTTTCCTATGGATTTATACTGTATTAATGGCAATATCGAACTACAAATTTTGACTTGCTCTACTTTTATTCTGAAGGTGGTTAGTTTATTTGACTAATATCTGAAATGCCACCTCTTGAATTGGATTTTATAATGTAAATTGAGGTCGATCACAGGTACACAAAACAGTTGAAGAATACTGATTTTTTGGCAAGATAATAAATCTGTAGTTGCTAAAATCATGTACAATCTGCATATAAACCATGCTCTTTCTCTTTCTACATATTTGAAGATAATTCTATGAGATTATTTGGGCACATAGTAGATATAGTTGTTAATAAACTCATCAGACTTAAAAACAAAACGTAACCTGGGTCAATAAGAAAACTCTCAATTCTAATAACCCAAGCTACTATTGAATCAAGAGAGAGATAAAATTTAAAAGCAAAGTATCTGTCTTAAGAGATTGAGTTTGGATAAATTTATTAATATTTTTAATATTTTATAAGCTTTTAGTTGAATATACCATAATTTATTTATTTCAAAGCTGTACTTAAATGCTTACTGTACATTAGTCACTATGGCTGGTGAAGACAAGAGGCAAATTTATCTCCTCGGCATGAAGTACATAGGAATTTGATAAAGTGTGATACACTGTGATAGAGACACCAGTCAGAGGAAATATGCAGGGAGGGTAAGTAGCCTAGCAGAGCAGTGAAGAAGCAGGGAGGCATTAGAAAATGATTCCTGGGCCCAGGGATCTTTGAGATTTAGAGATGAAAAGTTTACCTGGGAAGGAAGGTAAGCATCATTAATCCAGGCGCAGATTCACAAATTAATTAATTAATGTGTAAAGGCAAGAAGTTGAGAGACATCATGACATTTTAGGATGAAACAAAGTGTAGCATAAAACTTCAAGTAATCTTTCTAAATGTTGGTATTTTGATGCCAATCGCATAGACGGCGTCTTACAAATTTCTGTGAACAAAAGAAAATAAAAAAGAATGAAAACTGGCTTTTACTCACACTGGTTTCCAGGCTAGCTGCATACACATGAAGATAAAAAGTTACCATCATACCAATAGTAATAAGGGTTTTATAGACATTTCTAGAGCACTTGAGGGCCAAACACAGTCTCTCACACTGGAAGCAAAGAGAAAAATAAGATACAGTTCCTGCCCTCAAGGAGTTTACAATTGGTGTTAGAGGCAAGTACAGCAATAGGAACTTTTAACATGAACTGATGAAGGCTAAATAAAGCAACACATACGATACCATGGAAACAGGAGGACGGACATCTCTGCTAGGCTACAAGGGTGTCAAGGAAGCAACTCAGAGAAGCCAGAACTGAAGGACGAATAGAAATTAACCAGACCAGGGCAGGTGGAGGGGTGGCAGACACTTGGAACCAGGACACAGTAAAGAGGTAGGAAAGCATGGCTCCTCCCAGTAAACAAACAAGCAAACTAAACAAAATTGCCAAAAACTCCTTTACATTTCCAGGGCTCCAGAAATTGACCAAAGATCGACAACAATAAAGAAACATTTATTCATGAGAAGCTGCTGAAGTTTGATGTGAGTCTGTTGTGTCTTTCTCTGGAGCTTTCCCCCCTACCCTCCAGCTCAGTTCATGCAGGAGTGTTAACAGGAGATGCTGACCATGGAAACTAGCAGCTTTGTTGGCAGAAGGGAAAAATTTGATTTAATGAAGAAAGGATGAACTCATGCCCACTGTATCGTCATTAATAATAGCAACCTCGACAGGAAGTATTTCTGAAGAGCCTTCACCAACAGGAAGACATAGAAGAAGTAGTTATGCTCTGCACACATCCTTTACGAGCTGGGAGATTGTCTATTTGGAAGTGGGGGTAGCAGGCAAAGACCCACCACACCCCCTGGCTCTTTGAGAGGCTGCAGTCAATTCAAGGAAGTGCTGGAAGGGCCTGGTGGAAAGTAAAAGCTGGGGCAGACTTGAAATCTTCCAGAACATTGAATATGCTCCCCAAACCGCACACAGATCTATCAGAGAAAGTAGAAACCTCACTGGGTCCAGCTGGTTGATCACAACCACTGAGGAATCATTGACTTACCACTAAAAGAGGTGAGCCCTAAGAAACCAGGATAAAAAGTAAAATAATAAACATACCACCGAGCAGAGAGAATTCTCAGATCAAGTCCAAGTAAGTTACTAAAAAGCAGACACAAAACCTCAAGAAAAAGAAAAACAACAACAAAAAAAATGAAAATGGAAACATTAACAACACTCAAGGAAAAAAATTGAAATCAAGAGTGGCTACAGGGCTTCCCTGGTGGCGCAGTGGTTGAGAGTCCGCCTGCCGATGCAGGGGACACGGGTTCGTGCCCCGGTCCGGGAAGATCCCACATGCCGCGGAGCGGCCGGGCCCCTGAGCCATGGCCGCTGAG